>NC_056737.1:76433035-76505535 GCF_019279795.1 Protopterus annectens | reverse complement strand
GTAAAAGAGTAAGAGAAAGAAAAAAGTTTAAAGGGATAAGCATAAAAGAGAAAAGAAAAGGAAGTGGATAATGTAAATGAGATAAATGTTTGAATTTATCTAAAGATATACACAATTCCCAGTAAGCTACAACACATATATAGTGATAGATTTTTATGCAATTTGCATTTACTGAAAAATCTCTAAAGTTAAGTAGAAGCATAGGCATCTTAAATTGATGTAGTAAGTGTGATGTTGACATAATGATATTGGAAGCTGTAAGATTTCTGACACAAGAAGAGATATTACAAACAGAAAAGCTTTGGTGAAGAAACACAATATGAAACTTAGGAAAAGGACAATGATCTGGTATTGTGGTATTTTGAAGGAAGTCAGTGAAAATATTGAATGTAATACTAGTGACATGAAGGTTAACTATTGTAGATTTTAGATGGCATAATCAGGTATATAGGTGTAGTACCAAATGCCTATGTTACAACTAAAGACAGACAAAATGTATTTCATAAAATTCTGGATTACAGTAATAAATATGAACATAATGTTGATGGGAAATGTTAATTGTGATTTGAGAGGAAAAATAAGAAGAGAGGCAATGATGTTAAGAAAATGTCTGATGTTATAAAAAATGGTGATTTAAAGATTTGCAATATTAAATCATGGACATACAGTTGAGGTGTATATAAAACAGAAATATAGTATGTCATTGTATCACAAGCTTAAAATATAGCTGAAGAAGAGACGTTTATAACAGGTTTTTCAGATCATTCAGCCATATGAATAGAGATAAAGGAAATAAGGAGTATATCTGATTGGGAAAAGGAGTAAAAATAATAAATGAGAAATTATGGGATGATAATGGAAAGAAAATAATTATACAATCATGGAAGGTTCAGTTTATCACCAGAGTATAGAGTGGTGGCTTTATTTTGCAAAAATATAAGAACTGTTTTTTTTTAGGGTGGCAGTCAGGTGTAAGAAAAGCAGAAAAAGCAAATTATAGAAGAGTGTGTATAGAAGGTTTAAAGGATTTAGGAGGAAATGATAAGGAAATATTTTGTAACAGAATAGAGAATTTATGAAACGAATCAAGAGAACATTGAAATAGTATTATTTAAGCAAAGATATTATTAAAAAGGCAAAGAGTAGTAGTATTAGCTTACTTCAGTAGTATAGTTAAAATACTAGCATAATGACAGAAATGAAAGATGATAGAGGACAGAAAAGAAGGACTCAGGAACAAATTATGAATATTATAATGAATTATGTAAAAAAATGTTTCAAGATAAAAAGAAGGTACACAGAAATAATTAAATGTTTAAAAGTTATCTGACACAGAAAATAAAATAATAGAAAATGAAGTTTCATTATATGAATTAGATAACTCGACAAGTTAATATACTGTCAGTTGCAGGCCCAGATGGAATAGGATATCAATTCTATAAGACATTTATAGATTGAGAGAAAAAATACTTCTTAAAAGTTATGAATGGATGGTTAAATGAATGTTTTATGTATACAGATTTGTGCAGTAGTATATTTAAATTTGTATGGGAAAGGAAGACAAAAATGAAATAAAAAACTGGAGATATATAGTATTGAACAATGCAGATGACAAGATTTTTATGAAAATAGTTTAGAAGAGAATGGAAAGCAAAATGAAAAATATTATGTAAAATGGCATATAGAGTTTAATGGGATAAGGATGCAATGAATTGTTATTAATAGCAAGGGAAACTGTGGGTGCTATCATACACAGGAAAGAGGAAACACACTTTATGACAGGAGAGTTAAATAAAGGCTTTGATACAGTATAACATGGCCTTTTATGGATAACTATAAGAGACTATAACATTATTGATAAAATTAAACATGTTTGCTGTTCAGCATATGACAAAAATAAAGAAATAATTTTAGTGAATGGATTGTTAAGCAAAGAAATAGATATAAAGAATGGCATACATCAAGGATGTCCCATGACTAGTATACTGTTTGCATTAGTTATGAATGTATTGGTTAGAGATGCAAATATCAGTATGAAAGATGCTACTTATATTACTAATGGAGGAATAAAAATTCCAGTTGTGCTGACTTATGCAGATGATGTTATACTGATTACGAATGATTTTGGTGATATAGTAAAGATAGGATGGATATCTTTTTTGATGAAAGGAATTTCTGTGTTAGGTATAAGATATGGAGGTAAAAATATAATTGAGGAACAACAGAAAATGGTAACAGATGACATAAAGCAGCTTTGTTGTTTTTGGAAAACTATAAGTTATACACGTTATCTTTTAATAAAAAGGCTTATTTGGTTAATTCAGTTATACTGGGAAAGTTAGTGTGTTTAGCAAGTATCCACATGCTGCCAATAATTTATTAAAAAGAGATACTACAAGCATTTTTTTTCTTTTATATGGGGTTCAAGACTGAATCCAGTGAAGAGAGGAGTCTTACTTATGGATAAGTAAGACAGAGCTTTAGGATTAATAAACCCAATTGTATATGCTGCTTCATTGAATTTGTATAGAGTTGTGCTTTGGATAAATGACAAAAAAGAGAGGCTGATAGTAAATCTATTGAAATATAAATGTGAGTGATATAGAGATCTGTTAAAAAAATCAAAAGAGGAAAAGGATGTACAAATGAAGAAATGAGACATTGTCAAGAAAAAAATACATTAATGGAAAATAAAAATTGATGAAACAAAAAATAAGATGAAAATGTGGTATAAAAATATCATGACACAATACTAGTATACTAATACTTGGGCTGATTTAACGAATGAAAAAGTTAAAGCTATAAAAGTACAAAAAGTATGGTGTAATAAGTAAGAGGAATGTCAATATTTTTATAGAGATTACTAATTACTAAATTACCAGTAAAAGGAAATATGCCATATAAAAATAAGTGAAAGATTTTGTATATATGGTAGTAAGGAAAAAACTACAAAACATGTTTTCTTAAAATGTACAAGGGTTACAAAATTGTGGGAAAAATTATGTGAAGAAAAGTTTTTTTAAAAGTATAAAATAAGTGAATGATGTAAGTATGGACATAGTTATGTACAAATGTAAAGAAGGGAGATACTTCCCGCACAGTTATCTGGACTTTTTCTAAATAATTGTATGTCATTTGTGAATATTAATATGATTTATATAGAAGTGTGACAGAAGCAGATACTGCCAGCACAGCTATCTGGACTTTTGTAAATAATTATATGTCATTTGTGAATATCAACATGATTTATATATGATTTATATAATATGCTTTTGTTACAACTGTATTAGAACTGTATGTCATGTGTATATCAATCTGGTTCATATAGACACATGTGTTGAAAAGGTAATTTATAACAAGTTTGTGTTTGAAATGCATCCACAGTGTGCCCTGCTGGAAGAGAACAAAAATGTGCATGCACTATTGTAACTGTCTAAATGTATAAATTTTAACAGTGGAAACTGGGATACAGGAGGTTAACCTCAGTCTAGTAAATTTTAGAAAAATAACTGAAATTAACTTCACACCACCACCCCCTTCAGAGGATGCAGATAGCTATGCTGAACAGTATGTCAATGCAGTATACAAGCATGAACAACTGCATGGACTCAGCCACACCCAAGAGAACTAAAACCTTCTCAAGGAAACACAATCCTGTTTGGTGGGCATCCTCTATTGACAGGTTTTACAACAAGAGGAAGAAACTGTTGTCCAAAGGTAAAAAGGAACAAATTCCAAATTGGAAGCACTCCCTCCTTAGCTTTAACAAGCAAATTAGATCACTAGTGAAAACCTCCAAAGCCAATTATGAATCAAAACTAGCCTCCAAAAACAAAGGGAAACCACAAAGCCTTCTGCAGCTACATCAGGAACCTCCATGGCAAAACCCAGGTTTGTTATGAATTAGTACTTAAAAGTATCACTTACACTGTTCCTGTTGATTTAGTCAACCTGCTAGCAGATAGGTTCAGCAAAAACTTCACCCCCTGTCCCCCCAAAGGCCCATTCAACATCCCTGATACTTGTCCTGTACCTCACATTTCCATAGATCAAGTGTTAAATGCCTTATCCAAGGCAAAGAACACAGCTTCCATGGGAGTATCCCAGGCTGTATTCTGCACCATCTCCAGCAAGAGCTGGCTTCGCCATTGAGAACCCTATTCAACCTGATCTGTAAAGCCATGGAGGATACTATGGATCTCATAAACAAAGACATAGTCAATTTCCAAGCAATTGACCCCACCCAGTTCGGATTCGTCAATGGCAGATCTTGCCTGCTGAACCTGATTGACTTCTTTGAGATTGTCACCAAGGCCCTGGATGAGGGAAAGTCAGTACATACAGCTTACCTTGACTTGGCCAAGGCCTTTGACACAATACCCCACTCAGGCATCATTGAAAAGCTGAAACAACTTGGTGTAAAATCCCTATCTCATCAGGTGGGTGGCCAACTGGCTTACCGACAGGGCCCTTGTAGTTAAAATAGGTGCCTCCACCTCCAATAGCAGACCTGTCACTAGTGGAGTTCCACAGGGATCTGTCCTGGGACCCCTGCTGTTTGGCATCTACTTCTCAGACATCCAGGCAAAGTCAAAAGGCCTGGGGTTGACCAAGTTTGTGGACGACTGTAAGTTGCGTGCTGTCACTGATTCCCCAAATGATGTTAACATACTGCAAGAGGGTCTCACAGCAACTAATGACTGGTGCCAAAGTCATGGCTTCAAGCTAAATGCAAAAAAAAAGTATCATCATACCATCTGGCATAAACATAGCCCTTACTGATTACCATACCAATGGCAGCCCCCTAAGCACACAACCTGTGGTGAGATAACTGGGTACTCAGGTTCATAACAACCTCACATTTGACCATCATGTAGCGGCAATGGTCAGAAAAGCCTTTTACTTAGTTCATCTCATAAGTAAAGGGATTGCATCCAGAACAAAGGACGTTACTACCTCTGTATACTCTTTTCTCATTAGAGAGTTTTATGACTTCCAGAATCCTCCAGATAGCTAAGGAGAAGCCCTTGTCTGTATATTTTTACAGGTAGATGCTAAATACTGCTAGCTTCATCAATGGTTGTTTTGCCTGGGAATTAGGAGTCAGATGACAAGAAATTATGTCATTCTGCAAGTTATCTCCACAGTAATATTTGAGATATTAATTTGAGAAGTCTGTTAGTGAGGCAGAGCATTCTGTATTCTGTTTTGGACCTGACAACAACTAGAAGATCCATTCACCACATCTTTCTTGCTGTATTAGTAAGTTGTGAGATTATAGTATAATTCTCTAGATTCAGTCTGGAATAAAGTAAAGCTTAGTTTAGATATTTTTTTTTCTTTATTTGAGACTGTCCTACAGTGTTGTTTTAAATATTTCCTGTAGTTTTGAACTCTGATGTCACTGTGAATATATATTTAGTATTGTCTTGTTCTTTTTTTATTTATTATTAAATATATTTAAACATTTTATTGTGGCTGATCTGTGTAGAGATATTTAAGTTTCGAGAGTACTTGCATATTTATTTGGTGACACTGTGTGGGCCTCTCCTAATAGCCTTGCTCTTGGTCAAACTAACATTTGTATTTGGTATTAATATTACACAGTAAAATTGGACACCCTTTATTAAGGGCCTTAAAGTAGCTGATAAGGAAGCCGTAGTGGTGCAGCAGTAGCGGTGTTGCCTCACAGGAAGAGGTTCCCCCGTTCGATTTTCATTGGGAGCACCTTCTGTGTGGAGTCTGCATGTCCTCCCCGTGGTTGAGTGGCATTTGAAAGATGTGTAGAATGGGAGTGCCTTCATTGAAGGTTGGGCGTTGAGCTGGCACCCATAAAAAATCTACTGCCAATCATTAGCAGACCGGAGTTCCACTGTGTCGACCCCTAACTGGGAAAAGCCAAAAGAAGAACTAAAAAAGTAGCTGATAAGGGGTTCTGGTGGCAGTGATAACTACATTATAGTATGGGCAGAAGGATGCATAGGTGGTAAACCTGTACCAGTCTAGTCTTTCCCAGGTGTGTGTGTGTGTGTGTGTGTGTGTGTGTGTGTGTGTGTGTGTGTGTGTGTGTGTGTGTGTGTGTGTAAAACAAATCTCCAAGAGTGTGTGTGTGTCAGTTACCTGGGCAGGGGCATGAAGCACTGGTTGGACAAAGAGAGTGTTGGAAGACTTGGCTTGGAACCCTGGCTAAGGACTCAACTCTATAGCTGTGCCAGTGGGGAGTCTTACTGGGGATCTGGAGGAAGAGTGAGAAACTAGCCCCGGACTGACTGTGGTCTCTGTTTGCTCTTAAAAGGAAATTGCACTTGCTGCAGAGACCTATACTGTGTGTGTATCTGTCATCCTTCCAGTGTACATCCCCCACTAGTGACAGTGATAAGGACTGAGGCTTCTTGATTACTGGTCCAGTGGTGGGCTGTCACATATTGGTGGGCCATGGTGGTATATCCACATCACATATTGGTTGGCAGTGGTGGAATCTCTACATCACATTTGGTGGCAGTGGTGTGGATATTGAACTCCTGTAGCCTGTAAAAAGTGGTCACTAAAGAAGGTGTTTGTACTCTCAAGCAGCCACATGGTAGACATTCAGAGTTTGTATCACAATAGTTTTATTTATTTATTTTTTGTTAGCTTAGTTAGTCAGAGACAGCAGGCAAGGATGTCTGCAGAGGATTACTGCAAGCTGACAAGGAGCCAGTTGGCTGAGTTGTGCCAAGCCAAAGGACTGGGGCATGCCAACCCAACTAAAGGAGAAATGTTTGCAGCCTTAACCATAGCTGCATCACAGACCAGGAGAACAACCAGACTGGCCTCGGGGATGTCCAACTCTTAAAAAAATGGACAGTACAACTTTGCCTCCAAGGACTTAAAAGTCCATCTGAAGTTAAAGATACTTGATCTGGAGGCCAAACAATAGGAAATAAAATCAGCAAAGAGACTGTGGTGTTTGGAGGCTGAAGAAAATGAGAGGCAGAGGCAACATGAAAAGGAGATGCTGACTGTTTACCAGGGTCATAAAGATCAGCTAATTTCTTCCACTGTTTACAGAGGGTGACAATTCTGATAGTTTTATTCATATGTTTGAAAGGGTTTGTAAACAGATGACCCCTTTACTCCATGGTAAATCTGTAACTGCTGTTTCTAAATTGTCTGATACTGATTGCTTAAATTATAATGCAGTTAAAAATTGCCTATTGGAATGCTTTAAGTTAACACCTGAAGCTTATAGAAAAAGGTTTTGTGAGCATAGGCACAAGGCAGATGAAAGTGTGTATAAATATATTGTTGAACTAAGCACTTATTTTCATAGGTGAGTGAATGGGTGTTGGGTCACTACTTTTGAAGGACTGGCAAACCTTTTGGTGAGAGAACAAGCCCTTAGCACTTTGCCTGAGGACATGAGAATCTGGTTGGGAGACAAAGAATGTAATACTGCAAATGAGTTGGGGAAAAAAGAGACCTATACCTAGCAAGCAAGGCATCACTGCACAGGAAATGGATACCCAGTGCTGCAGATAGGTCTAAGAGAACCCATGGTGAGCAGCTAAACCACCCCAACAGAGTCAGCCAGTAACAAGGAAAGCCCCTAGTTCAGGTAAAAGGCCAGAATCAAGGATTAAATGTTTTAAATGTAACCAGTGGGGCCATGCAGCATATAGATGTCCATGGAGGCAAGGTGGAGAACAAAAGGTGAGAGAGCCAGTAAGTGGGAATGACAAAATGCCAGCAGTAAGTTGTCTGGAGACAACAAGGGTACCAAACTACCACAAGAGGTTATATCCTATCTTAGTAGATGGGAAAGAGGACACTGTTATGAGAGACACAGCCTCTGACATAACCATTTTGAAGCCTGCAATGGTTAAGGAGGAGCACTACTTGCTTGGGCAGTGTACTCCAGTCAGAGCTTTAGGAGGGACCCCATTACAAATACTTTTGGTTAGGGTTCTCCTGGACTGGGAGGGTGGAAAAGGAAACAAACAAGTACGTGTGTTTGAGGATATCCCTGCAGATGTCGGATAGGAAATTATTTTGATAATGCAGTACCTTATGTGCATGCAGTTAGGCTTGGAGACAAGCATGTGAGCCTGGTCGCCTGTGGGGGACCAAGACAGACTGCACACTCGAAGCCAGGACTGTTGAGGTGGTTACTTGAGAGAGGGAGCTACCCTGTAGCAGTGAGACTGAAAGTGAATCACAGCTGCTGGTGTGTACTCATGTTCCCTTGGACAGAGTGACAGGAAGGGCAGAGGTGAGAAGTAGTACCCAGGCTGACAGTGAGGCACCTCTGTCAGAGGATACCAGATTTCCTGTGGAAGGGAAGCTGGGAAGGGTTACAAAGAAAGAGATGAGACAGGCTCAGCTCTCAGATCCTACATTACAAGGCTTAAGGTAGGTAGCCATAGAGATGCCTGATTCTCAAGAGAAAGGGAAATCTGTATACTGGAACAAAGGTTACTGTATACAGAATGGACCCCTGAGGGAGGGCTAGAGGGTAAGAGAATACAGCAGTTGGTAGTGCCCAGAGCCTACCATCTGGCACTTCTAGCCATAGCCCATGACATTCCCTTTGCAGGTCATATGGGCATAAAGTGTACACAGAGACGTGTTATGCAGAACTTTTCTTGGCCGGGGATTTCCAGTGATGTACAAAGCCACCATGTAAATACTTCATTCTTCATATATTTATTAAAATAATATAAACTCTAAAAAAATCAGTTTAGTGCTTTGTTCTATACCAAGAACTTCTTCAGAATTGAATAACAATCACTTCAAAAACTACATATATACCATTCACTCCATCCCCTAATCACATGCTTTTCATCATCATCTTCTTCTTTCGTCTGTTCCCGTTAGGGGTCGCCAAAGCAAATCACCTGTTTCCATTTCTTCCTGTCCTCTGCATCTTGCTCTGTCACACCAACCACCTGCATGTCCTCTCTCACCACATCCATAAACCTTATCTTAGGCCTTCCTTTTTTCCTGTTACCTAGTAGCTTCATCCTTAGCATCTTTTTCCCAATATACTCAGCATCTCTCCTCAGCACATGTCCAAACCAACATAATCATGCCTCTCTGGCTTTGTCTCCAAACCTTCCAACCTGGGCTGACCCTCAAATATACTTATTCCTAATCCTGTCCACCCTCGTCACACCCAGTGCAAATCTTAACATCATTAATTCTGCCACATCCAGCTCAAACTCCTGCCTTTTTGTCAGTGCCACTGTCTCCAACCCATATAACATAGATGGTCTCACTACCCTCTTGTAGACCTTCCCTTTCACTCTTACAGGTACTCGTCTGTCACAAATCACTCCTGACACTCTTCTCCACCCACTTCATCCTGCCTGTACTCTCTTCTTCACCTCTTTTCCACACTCACCGTTACTCTGAACTATTGACCCCAAGTATTTAAACTCATCCACCTTCACCACCTCTACTCCTTGCATCCTCACCATTCCTCTATCCTCCCTCTCATTCACACACATATATTCTGTCTTAGTCCTGCTGACCTTCATTCCTCTTCTCTCTAGAGCATATCTCCATCTCTCCAGGGTCTCCTCTACCTGTTCCCTACTCTCACTACAGATCACAATGTGATCTGCAAACATCATAGTCCACGGGGACTCCTGTCTGATCTTGTCTGTCAACCTGTCCATCACCATTGCAAATAAGAAAGGGCTCAGAGCTGATCCTTGATGTAACCCCACCTCCACCTTAAATGCATCCGTCACTCCCACCGCAGACCTCACCACTGTCACACTACCCTCATACATATCCTGTACCACTCTTACATACAATTAACCAAATTATCATAAGGAAACTATGAACTCACAATTCATAAAGCTTTAATCTTAAAACAGGAGCTAGAGAGGTACCATCATTTATACCTGGAAAACTAGTAGCATTTCATTTGATTTGCCATTTTAACTCTTTTATATTCAGATGTTTATCCATTGTATGTCCCTGAGGATCCCTTCTGACAAAATCAATCACCTTAAAGCCAAATTTATGTGCTAGAAATTCAACACATGTTTGTATAAGACATTTGTGGGCTTGTCATTTTTAATATCCAACAGGTGTTCATATACTCTGCCCCTCAACCTCCTTGAAGGTTTTTCCCACATAGAATGTTGGGCATAACAAACACTGGGCCAAATAAATCACATTACGTGATACACAATTAAAGTGACCTTTAACATCTACTCCACTAACCCTAACTTGGTCCCCCTCTATTATATACCTACATTGAGGGCTGGTACCACATTTATAGGTCCCCTCCCATCCCTGTTGGTTGAGCAGTAGATTTTGTATTTTCCAATAGAAATTTAAATAATTTATCTTTTTTATAAACAATACTAGGGAAATTACCCATTTTTGTTGAAAACAGGGGGTCCACCAAAATATTTTCCAATTACTTTTAACACATTCTATTATAGCTGAACTATCCAAAGTATAAGTGGTAATAAAGGCTGCTTTTAATTTGTAAAGACTCTTGGCATTTTTTAGAACTATCTATATGTTCTTATATTACATAATTCTCTTGCTACTTGTCTACCATGTACTCTTGTACTCACTTTCCTCACTTATGTAGAGGAAAATAGTTTTTTATTCAGGCATGTCCAAGGGTCAGCTCCCAGTGTTCTCTCCTGTCTATCTGATGAATCTGGGCATCTTGGGGCAATGTAGAAATTGCCTCACGTACACAGACAATCCTCTCCTCCTACCACCCAACACTACAACCTGTGAGAGATGCACTTATCTAGCCAAACTGGAGGTAAAGCTCTCTCCAATCAAGACTGAACTTGACAGTCAAGAGGAGAAGGTAAACACTTGCAACACACCACACTCATCACATAGTCTCACTAAATCTACACCACCAAAATCCACACATAGAAACACAAAAACATTCGCAGAGGCTCTCAATAATAATCTGCTCAAGCAACAGAGACCTCCAAAGCAGAAATGCAAGAAACCTTCACCCCCCCAACACAACCCAAATGACACATTGCCCGCAGACTCAGTGTGCCACTCAACCACAGCCAATAAGGCAAAACAACGTACGCAACACACTAGTCATAGGTGACTCTATAGTCAGGCACACTGATGTCCCACTCACCAGTCTAAACAAGGAGAAGGTTACTGTCAGCTGCCTGTTGGATGCCAGGATCCGCCACATAACCCACTCACTCAGGTCACTCCACAACAAATGCAAATATGACTCTGTCATTGTCCATGTTGGTGTGAACGACCTGAGATGTACCTCCCTGGACTACATGAAAAGAGATATGGAAAAGCTCTCTGATCTTGTAACCCAGGCAGGTATGACTCTAGCCATGAGTAGCATTCTGCCATCACCCAGAATGATGCCGCAGTACAAGGACAAAATGACTGACTTCAACAATTGGCTAAGCTTCTGGTGCCATTCTAAAGGGATCCAGTATCTGTCTGCCTGGGATGACATGGTCAACAGACCACAATGCTTTGCCAGAGATGGAATGCACCTGTCACCCCTGGGATTCTGGATACTGGCTAAGGTTCTTGCCACCCCTATAGTGCCTTTTTTAGGCAAGGTTCAAATGACAAATTCACCACCGTAACAGGAACAGGCAAGCAAAAACTGAGGGTGATGCTACTCAATGCTAGAAGTCTAAATCTCAAAATGTACTCACTTGAGGCACTCCTTAAAATGGAGAACATCGATAACTGTGCAGTGACTGAGACCTGGTTCAAGGCTCCAGAGAGCACCCCTGCACTACCAGGCTATAACTCATACCACACTTTTTGTCCATGTAACCTGGACCGGAACACCAAAGGTGGAGGTGTGTCCATATTCATTAAGGATATCCACACCTCCAGGCTAGTTGCTCAGCATAATGCAGCCAAGGTTATCCAAGTGCAACTAACTCTGGGCAAGACTGCAATCCAAATTGTAGCTTGATACAGATCACCCACCATGCCCCAGGATTCCCACTCCTCTTTTCTTGATGTACTGGAAAATATTAGGGTTCAACCAAATACTCTAATAATGGGCGATTTCAACTACCCCACCATTAACTGGGAAAACTACTCATGTACCAACTCTTTTGCTCAACACTTTCTGGAATTCATAAACTCCAATGCCCTGGATCAATTTATCCACACCCCCACCAGGGGCAACAATATCCTAGATCTAGTCATTACCAACATGAGTGACCGGTGTTCCACACCTGAACTCAACGCCTCATTGGTCGATCCAACCATAAGCTAATTACCCTAGATATCCACATCCTGCACCCACCCCCCTTTAAGGAAACCATGGTAAAAAATTTCTCCAAAGCCAACTTCATGTTTCTTAAGACATAAGTGGTGAACTTCATGACACCCATGCAGATGGACAATACAGTTATGACTACTGAATCCTACACAATTGCACTTTATAAGCACTTACATGAGTGCATGGATCGTGCTATCCCAAACAGAACCAAGATGCTATCCTCCAAAAAAGGAAGCCAATCTGGTGGTCCCCTGCCATAAACAAACTGTACAACAGAAAGAAGAAACTGTTGCAAAAGAAAGTAAAATCCCATGAGTGGAGGAGCTCCATGGTCAGCCTCAGTAAGAGGCTGTGATCCCTGATAAAATCCTCCAAAGCTAGTTATGAAACCAAAATCGCCACCGATTCTAAAGACAACCACAAAGCATTCTATAGCATGTCAAGAATCTCAATGGCAACACTCAGATCTGCTCTGAGTTACAGCACAATGGCACTAAATATACAGACCCAACTGATATTGCCAACATCCTGGCAGATAGGTTCAGTGCTAACTTTACCCCCTCCTCACCCCCTAAAGTATCTCTATACCGGAAGAATGCAAAGTTCCTGTAATCACGGCTGCACAGGTAAAAACCACACTTTCCAAAGCCAAGAAGACAGCATCCATGTTCCAGACAACATCCCAGGCTGCGTTTTACATGAACTACAGAGTGAACTGGCACCCCACCTAAGTACCATGTTCAATCATAGCCTCACCTCAGGTTTTGTGCCTGCTGAATGGTGCACAGTGAAGGTTATCCCACTCCCACAAGGGGGGAGCCAATACGGACCCCGGGAACTACCACCCCATTAGCCTGACGAGCCTGAGGTGCAAGGCCATGGAACGTATCGTCATGGAACTTATAAACAAAGACATTGGTAATCTCTAAACTCTGGACCCCACCCACTTCGGGCTTGTAAAAGGCAGATCATATATCCTAAACCTGATAGACTTCTTTGAAGCAGTCACCAAAGCTGTAGAAAAGGGTAAGGTGGTTCACACAGCCTATCTAGATCTTGCCAAGGCTTTCTGCACCATTCCCCCACTCTGGAATTACAGATAAACTCACTAAACTAGGTATAAATCCCTATGTCACAAGATGGGTTGCCAACTGGCTCACTGACAGAACCCACACAGTGAAAGTAGCAGAATCCAAATCCGACTTCATACCAGTGACAAGTGGAGTACCACAGGGTTCAGTCCTGGGTCCACTCCTGTTTGGTATCTACTTCTCTGAAGTACAGGCTAACACAGAAGGTCTTTGGCTAACAAAGTTCACAGATGACTGCAAACTAGGAGCCATAATCGAAACTCCTAACGATGTGGACATCCTACAAAAGGGCCTCACTGAGACAGATGCCTGTTGTCAAAGCCATGGCCTCAAGCTCAATGCCAAAAAGTGCATTGTCATCCCCTTTGGTAAAAACTCTGTACTCATGAACTACAACATAGGTGGTAGTATACTTAAGACCGAAAGTGTGATAAGAGACCTTGGGACACAGGTGGACAGTAGTCTCTCCTTTGATAATTATATCGCCACAGTAGTCAGCAAATCCTTCTACGTGGCACACCTCATTACAAAAAGTTTCTCATCCAGAAAAAAAAGAGGTCATTGCTCCCCTCTACTCATCACTCATTAGACCCATTATAGAGTACAACACCCCTTTTGGTATGTACCTCACAGGACATCTACAACTACTGGAAAAGCCACATAAATACCTCACAATGAGGATTACCAGCCTCAAACAGTTGCCCTACGCAGACAGTCTAAAAAAACTCCAGCTTTACTGCGTCGCATATCGCCTACTCAGAGGTGATCTCTGCCTAACATACAAAGAAAGCTATGTCAAACCCAGAGCTGTTGGACATGCTCCACTTAAAGAAATCCCAATCCCTCTGAGCTACACGCTCTGGGGACCTAAACCTTATCACCACAATAAACAGAACATGCTGGAGGGATAGATTTCTGTCCCAGAGACTTTCATACTCTGGAATAAACTACCTATCTATATCAAAAAAAGCTCCTCATTAGCGCTCTTCAATAAAAATCTTGATAATTGGATGGGAAATAGGAATTTCACCCCGGCGATCACCTCTGTGGCTCTGCTTGACAGTGGCACAGGAAAATAATTTTCTTGGGTGTAAAAAGCCAGGGTATCTTTTTGGCTGGGCTTGTATAGGCCCCAGGGCCGATAGCCTAGTACCCACCTATGAACCTATGAACCATTGTTTAAGATGGGCACATATACTCCTAAGGATCTCTTCATAACCACTTTGGCCTTAATTTCCCTTAAAATAGACTCAGGGTAACCTATGGAAGTGAACATCTGAAGTACCTTATCACATTCAGGGCTACAAATATCAAAATCTTTTGTCATTCTCACAAGCCTAACCAACTGGCCCTTAACTACTGCCTTCTTTTGATGTTTAGGATGCCAGCTGGAATAATGCAGATAACTATTAGAAAAAGTTGGCTTGCGATAAATAGTAGAGGTACTATTAGAAAAAGTTGGCTTTCGATAAATAGTAGGGGTAAAACATCCCTTTTCCACATACTTATTAATCAAAACATCCAAAAAGTAATATTATTTTCCTTAGCAGAATAAGTAAATGATAAAACTCAACTATATTATTTATATAAGTAAAACACTCTTGCAATCTTTCTATCGTGTCATTCCACAAAACAAATATATCATCCAAAAAGCATGTATATAAACTCCAACTGTTTGCATATTCACTGTTAAATATGAATTTTTCTTCCCACTTTGCCATTACAAAATTTGCAAACAGAGGAGCATGCGATGCTCCCATGGCTACCCCTATGGTTAGTCGAAAGTATTGCCCTTCAAAATATAAAAAGTTGTTCTTTAACACTGTTTCCATGAGGGTGACCATGGTTTTCACTATTTCTGTTATCAAACCTTTACAGTTAAAAGCTTCTGTTCAAAGCACAATAATATCATGTTATCTGGGATGACTGAAAATAAATTGCTCACATCTATGGTGACAAAATAGGAATTAGGATAAAATTTGCTTGTTCGATAGTTCTAAAAAATGCCAGGAGTCTTTACATATTTGACCCAAACCCAATAAATACTTGCTTAGAGTCTATGAATCTCGCAATAAAAAATGTTTTAGAACGTTTTGCATTAACAGTATGTCTGAAGGGGGGTTGGTGGATATTTTTATGCAATTTAGGTATTCCAAAAATAGTCACTACTTTAGGTCTATCATTGTACATAAACTCATAATCATTCCTAGTAATAAGACCTTCCAGTAACAAATCATATAACATCATATCAATTTTGGAATATGCAATATTGATTTCATTTTTAGATGTTATAGCATATGTATCTTGCATCAACAATTGGTTCATTGTGTTAGAATAATCCGCTTGATCCATTACCACCAACCCCCCTCCCTTATTGGGTTTCATTACCCTTAAGTTCCCATCAGCAAGAATTTCAGCCAACAAATTCTGTTCTTTATTTGATAAATTAACATAATTACATCTGCATTTTTTACTACAAATCTTTCATATATATCTCTTTCACATAATTTTTCAAACAATTGTAGCTCCTGTTTAATCGGTGGATTAAAAACACTTGGCCTATGTATCATAGTGGTCTCCTCATTAACATTTGCATTATCAAGCCACAATTTAAAATTCAACTTCCTAATAAATAATTTTAAATCTATTATAGATTCTGTAATGTCTGCTCTTCTAGCTGGAATAAACATGAAACTTTTTGCCTGCATATTAGCATGTGCAACATGTCATTGCTTGTAAGAATAGTTATAAATTATAAAGTCATTAAATGAATTTGAAATGACTCTCAAAACCATGTCTTCATTGTCATTTAAGATTTTATCACTTACTTTCAATGTTTGTTCTATTTGTATGCTTGTTTTGGCCTGGCTCCCTGCTGCAAGTATGTCTTGTTTGTTGTTGATATATGAGGCACTCTGTTCCTGATTCCCTCTGACTTTCTCTCCATTCCTTGTCCTAAAGGGGCTCCACCCCTTCATGAACCTGTATTAATAGAGTCAGAACCAGTAGGCGGATCTGCAGTGTTCTGATTGGTAGTTAAAACTTGGTTCTCACAGTAACCTAGTGGCTTAGGGTAAGTTCTACCATTTTGAAATTCAGTTAAGTCTGTTCCAAAAGTTTATTACATTCCACATTCACATTACTGAACAAATTCAAATAATTGGTCTCAAAATTAGGAAATAGAAGGTCATCCCAAATATTTTTGTTCAGAGAATCCAGCTCTTTGGATAAGCATTCTAGTTCAATAGTATTATGTTTTATCAGTAAATGCATTAAATAAAAAACAACTTGATCAAATAAATTGTGTAAATCCGTTAATAGCTCTGGGTTATGTGCCACTTCATTACGATATCTCCACATTCTAAGTCCACGAGGTATACATTTAGCTTCAATATTTTTCATCAAATAAACATTTTCCAGTTGTATTTTCTTAAATTTAAATAAAGTCCTGTCCAAATTGGCTAGCTGTTTTGACATTGAAGGGGTTGAGTTGTTAGCTCTCACCCTTGGACTACTGTTACCATCAATATTAATTCAAAAGGCATTTGTTTTCCACTCAGAAAACTGGAAAGGATGGGAATTCACAATACCTTACTTACGACTGACACAATCCATTGCTTGAGACAAGGTTATGTCCAAACACAATTCAGGATGGGCTGAATTAACCTATACAAAATGTGCACAGCAGTGTGATGGTTGAATAAGCAAAGTAAGGCGTCCCATGTTCACATCATTATTCATATGGGTTGGCTTGATTCACGGTTCAAAACGACACCATAAAAACAAACAAATAGCCATTAAATGTCCAGAAACTCCAAATATCCAGACAAATCAAACCGGAACAACAAAGTCACCAGGTAAATACTTCATTCTTCAGATGTTTATTAAAATAATAAAAACACTAAAAAATTCAGTTAAGCACTTTCGTTCAATACCAAGAACTTCTTCAGAACAGAATAACAATCACTTCAAAAAATACATATACACCATTCACCCCACCCCCTGATCACATGCTTTTAATTAACCAAATTATCATAAGGAAACTATGAACTCACAATTTGTAATGCTTTAATCTTAAAACAGGAGCTTGAGAGGTGTCCTCATTTATACCTGGAAAACTAGTTGCATTTAATTTGATTATGAACACCTGTTGGATATTAAAAAGGGCAAGCCCACAAATGCCTTATACAAACATGTGTCGAATTTTTCAGCACAGAAATTTGGCTTTAAGGTGATTGATTTTATCAGAAGGGACCCTCAGGGACATACAGTGGATGAACAACAGATAGGCTCAGTGCAAATTTCACCCCACTGTCCTCCCCCAAAGGCCCATTCAACATCCCCAATACTTGTCCTGCACCTTACATCTCCATAGACCAAGTGTTAAAGGCCCTATACAAGACAAAGAACACAGCTTCCATGGGACATGGTTGTATTCTGCACCATCTCCAGCAAGAATTGCTTTGCCATTGAACACCCTATTCAACCATAGCCTAAGTATATGCTTCATTCCATCAGAGTGGAGAACTGCCATTGTCATCTGTGTGCACAAAAGTGGTGCCACTACTGTCCCTGGAAACTATTGTCCCATTAGTTTGATAAGTCTGATCTGTAAGGCCATGGAGCATATTATTATGGACCTCATAAACAAGGACATAGGCAATCTCCAAACACTTGATCCCACTGAGTTTGGATTCTTCAGGGGTAGATCTTGCCTGTTGAACCTGGTTGACTTTTTTTGTGACTATCACCAAGACCATTTATGAGGGAAAGTCAGTACATACAACTTACTTTGACTTGGCCAAAGCCTTCAACACAATACCCCACTTGGGCATCATATAAACACTAACACAACTTGGCGTAAATCCCTATGTCATCAGGTGGGTGGCCAAATGGCTCACCGATAGGACCCACAAGGTCAAAATACAGCACCTGCCTCACCTCTGACAGCAGACCTATCTCTAGTGGTGTTCCCCAGGGATCTGCCCTGGGACTCCTACTGTTTGGCATTTATTTCTCAGAGGTCCAGGAAAAGATAAAAGTCCTGTGGTTGACAAAGTTTGCGGACGACTGTAAGTTGGGTGCTGTCAATGTCTCCCCAAATAATGTTAACATACTACAAGGGGGTCTCACAGCAATAAATGACTGGTGCCAAAGTCATGGCCTTATGCTAAATTCAAAAAAATGTATTATCATACCAGTCAGCAAAAACAAGGCCCCTACTGTTTACCACATCAACGGCAACCTCCTAAGTACACAACCTGTGGTGAGAAACCCGAGTACACAGGTTGACAACAATCTCACATTCGACCATCATGTAGTGGCAGTGGTCAGAAAAGCCTTTTACTTGATTCATCTCATAAGTAAAGGGATTGCATCTAGAAAAAAGGAGGTTATTACCTCTTTGTACTCCTCCCTCATTAGGCCAATAATTGAGTACAATGCCCCTTTTGGTATGTACCTCTCCAAACACCTGCGCCAATTGGAAAAGCCACAGAAATACCTCACAAAGAGAATACATGGTCTATATCAACAGGCTCATATCACTATTACTCTGCTCAGTATTGTACAGATTGCTCAGAGGTGATCTGTGTTTTGCCTACAAGGCAATCTCTGATCCTGCCCTACTAAAAAGGCTCCATATCCATAAGTCTAACTCCTTGCGCATTACCCACTCAAAAGGCCTAAATCTAATACATGACATTAACAAAATCTGCTGGGAGACAGATTTGTCTCCCAGAGGCTGCCCCGTCACTGGAATAGACTTCCCATACACATCAAACAAAGTACGTTGCTGACCCTCTTCAAGAGCAACCTTGATGAGTGGATGGGAAAACAGAAATTTGTTCCAGGGGTTCCACCTATGCTTCTCATTGACAAGGGCAACATGTGCTGATTGAGGTTTCGTTTTTGGGAATAAACTCTTGGCTAGGCTTATAAGGCCCCCAGGGCCATTAGCCTAGTAACCTCCTATGATCCTATGATTCTATGATCCTAGTGTGGGCACTGCAGAAACTTCAGCCTTATCTGTATGGAAGGCAATTCACTGTAGTTACAAACCACAATCCCTTAGCATGGCTACATCGAGCCAGCCAGCAAAATGCCAAGTTACTAAGGTGGAGCCTAGGGTTGAAGACATATGATATGACAGTGCAGCAACACAGTGGGGTCAGCAATGCCAATGCAGATAGGCTCTCAAGACAGGATATGGGGTAATATATTCCCAGATAGACTCATACCATTCACGCAATGTTTCTCAAGAGTCATCTTAAATCTTTGAGGGGGGAAGAAGTGTGACAAAAGGGGATACTGCCAACACAGCTAGCTGGAATTTTGGAAATAATTATATGTCATTTGTGAATATCAACATGACTTATATAAGATGCTTGTGTTACAACAGTATTAGAACTACATGTTATGTGTATATCAAACTTGTTTTTACAGAAGTGTTGAAAAGGTTTTTGCAAAGTGTTGAAATCTATCCACAGTGTCCCCTACTGGAAGATCACAGAAATGAACATTTTTATTTTTATTTATTTTTCATTTATTTACTGGGAACATCTGATTGGACACAGGTCCTTTTTCAGCAGAGGCCCAGGGAGAAAAGTTCCAGGAAAAGATTTACAGTATTACAAAAATTCAAAATTTCAAAATTACAAAACTGTAAATTTCAAAATTACAAAATGTTTGCAGGAGTACAGAAGTATAGAAATAATAAGAGTTGACAAGAGTATAAGATGGCTTTAAACAGCAGAACAAATTAAAGTTAGTGATTGTTGAATGACTGACATGCATTACTATGGTTGGACATAGTGGAATACATGAGTTGGTCATATGTTATACTAAGCAACTTTTCTGTGGGAAAGAAGATTATCAACAACATAGTTAGCTGAGTGTAGAAGGAGGCTGGAATGCTATAAGTTTTGACATGTTATGGTTAGGAGTACTTGTCAGGTCTATCTAGTGTTAGAGTTAGCTAGGACAGGTACAAGAACAGAGCCAGGTGTCAGTTAACTGAGACTTTAGAAGTTTTTTTAAACTGGGTTAAAGAGCAGGTGGTTATTGTAGCTGGTAGTTTGTTCCAAGTTTTGAGAATGACGTTTGAGAAGAGTGAGTCCCAGCTGAGTTATTTGCTTTGGAAGTATTAAGAAGTTTGTTGCAGGAATGGAGACTGTCGGTATGTAGCTGGATAAGATTTTGGAGAGCAAGGATTTTTTCTGGCTGTTGGATGATTTTGTGGGCAAGGATTAGTTGGTTAAAAAGAAGTAGTTGTGGTACTTCTAACCAGTGTAGTAGCTTAAGCGATCTGCAGTGTTGTGTTCTGTAGGGGGAGTCTGCGGTGAACCTGGCAATTTTATTATAGCAGGATTCTAGTTTAACTAGGTCAGTTTTTTTGTGGTATGTAAATATTGGTGAAGCATATAGGAGTGTTGCTAAGCAGTGTGTGTGAGTGATGGTAGCTCTTGTGTTTGGAGTTAGAAATTGTTTATTTCTGTAAAGAAGACCTAGTTTCTTATGAACTTTCTTTATGGTTTGAGAGCTCTGAATGTCAAATTTCAAACTGTTGTCGATTTCTACACCTAACAATTTGGTATGGGTTACTGGTGAGATGGTCTGTTATTTTTGGATGTGATAGAAAATGGTTGACAAGATAGGGGGATTTTGTGGGGTAGAAGAGAAGGAGCTTGGTTTTGTTGGGATTTAGTATGAGTTGAGTATTAGTGAGCCATGTTTCGGCAGATAAAAAAGATTCTTGAGTTTGGGTCTGTAGGTCATTTAGGGAGGGGGCTGTGGATATAAGTGTGGGGTTGTCTGCGTGCTGTATGATGTTAGAGTGAGGAGTGGAGGTATAAAGTCTGTTGGTGAAAAGAGAGAAGCGTAGGGGTCCAAGCATGGAGCCTTGGGAAACCCCTAGGGTGACAGGAAGGAGGGGAGAGAGTTCCTGTTGCATTGTACTGCCTGCTAGCATGCTGATAAGTAGCTTTTAAACCAGGTAATGGTGGAGCTACTAATGTTTAGGGTGGTGAGAACGTTGATAAGTTTGTTGTGGTTAACCATACTGAAGGCTTTGGGGAGGTTCAAATAGATGGCAGATACAAACTTTCCTTCATTTCTATACTGGTTCACTGTGTTAGTGAAAGACATTGTGATAGTCCATACTGAATGCCTGATAGTAATATATGTGACTGTAAGTAGTCCATTAATTGTGTGTGAACAATTCTCTCTAGCATTTTGGATAGGGGTGACAGAATGGAGTTGCCTCCTTTATGTAAAAGTAGAATGTGGGAGATTTTCCAAATGTCAGGTACTATGTGTTCTGAGATTGATCTGTTTATTAGTATGGCTACTAGATAAGAAATTGTGTTTGCTGCAATTTGCAGGAAGTCAGCAGGGAGTTTGTCTGCTGCTAATGTGGTTGGTTTTAGTTTTTTAGAAGTTTTTTTTATGCAATTAACAGAGACAGGATGTAGTCTAAAGGAGATGGGAGTATTTTGGGGTGTGGGAGGCTCATGAGTAGTGGGGTGTTTTGGGAATAGGACAGGGTGAGGATGGTTTCTGTGAAGTATTGTTGAGTTGAGTTGCTATATTATCCGAATTGCTGGATGTTGTAGGGATGGGTGTAGTTGATTTACCTGGCAGTAGAATGTTATTGATGGCTGCCCAGAACTTTTGAGGATCATTATGATGGATTTTATTGAATATTATGGTAATAGCTGATTTTTTCAAGTTTGACTAATTTCTTTGCTTTGTTTCTCTTGCAGAAATTCCAGTTTAGAGGCTTGGGATTTGTCTTTATGATACTGTTCCCAGGCTTTATCTCTGGCTATGAGAAAGGATCGACATTCCCTACCTAGCCAAGGGGCTTGTTTGGCTTTTACTATAATTATTCTAGAGAGTGCATGGTAGTCCAGTACTTCAAGAAATGTGGTGTTACAAGATTTAACAGCCTCTTCAAGGGGTAGTTGTCTAAGAGATTCCCAGTTACAGCAGTTTAGTGTGGAAATAAAGTTGTTGGGGGTTGAACATTTTTTTGTTTCTGATTGTGCGATAGGTGATTGACTTGATTTGATGGGTGCAAGATCTAAGGAGAAAAGTTGGTTGATGATCACTAAGGCCATCAGGCAGGCAGCCGTACTGAGAACATAGGGATGGGGTATTAGTCAGAATCCAGTCAAGGATAGACTGTCGTTTGGAAGATTTGTCAGTCCTAGTAGGAGATGTGATTAATTACGTGAACCTGTGAAGGTTAATGTGGGCTGTTGGATTCTGCACTATTGTAACTGTTTAAATGTTTATATTTTAAAAGTAGAAACTGGGATATAGGAGGTTAACCTCACTCTAGTAAATTTCAGAAAAATAACTTAAATTAATTTATTTTATAGCAGTTAGAGACAGGTGCCTATACTATGGAGTTCTCCATGTTGTCTTTAAGGAGAAATAATTACTAGGCTTGAAATGTGGAGGGATGTAATTGTTTTATGACTTCTAGCATCTGCCAAAGTTCTGAGGTCTATCTATTTTTACATGTAGTTGCTAAATACTGCTAGCTTCCAGCAGTGGGGGGTTTCACCTGGGATAGAGTCAGATGACAAGAAATTATGTCATTCTGCAACCAACCCAGCACTAATATTTCAGATATTAATTTAAGAAGTCTCTTGGACCTGACAACAACTAGAAGATCCATTCACCACATCTGCCTTGCTCTTAAGTAAGTTAACTACGGTATAGTAATTCTTTTAGATTCAGTCAGGAATATAATGAAGCATAGTTTAAATGTTTTGCTTTATTTATTTGAGACTGTTCTGCAATGTTGTTTGAAATATTTCCTGTGGTTTTGAACTCTAATGTCACTGTAAATATATACTGAGCATTTTCTTGTTCTTTTATTATTTATTATTAAATATAATTAAACCTTTCACTGTTACTGATCTGTGTAGAGATATTTAAATTCTGAGAGTACTTGCATATTTATTTGGTGACGCTGTGTAGGCCACTCCTAATAGCCTAGCTCTTGGTCAAACTACCATTTGTATTAATATTAGTATTACACAGTAAGATGGGACACCCTTTGCCAAGGGCCTTAAAGTAGCTGATAAATAGTTGGTTGGTGGCAGTGCTAACTACCTTATAGTATGGGCAAAAGGGGGCATAGCTTGTAAACCTGTGCCAGACTTTCCCAGGTGTGTGTGTGTGTGTGTGTGTGTGTGTGTGTGTGTGTGTGTGTGTGTGTGTGTGTGTGTGTGTGTAAATCAAACCTCAAAGAGTGTGTGTGTCAGCTACTTGGGCAGGGACATGCAGCACCGGTTGGACAGAGAGGGTGCTGGAGGTCTTGGCTTGGCCACTCAACTGAGATTTCAACTCTATAGCTGTGCCAGTGGGGAGTCTTTTTGGTGATCTGGAGAAAGAGAGAGAGAAACCAGCCCTGGACTGACTGTGGTCTCTGTGTGCTCTTAAGGGAAATTACATTTGATGCAGAGAGCTGCATCTGGAAATATTGTGTGTGTACTTGTCATCCTCCCAATGTACATCCCCCTCTGTTGCCAGTGGAAGGGCTGAGGCTCATTGATTACTGGTCCAGTGGTGGGTTATCACACATACCTTGAATACTTTGTGCTGCTCTGGAAACTGTACAAAGGCATCCGACTGTTTGGAGGAGTTCAGAGGAAAACCACAGGAACAGTGTTTTTAATGAAGGAGAAGGGTATGACAAGTTTCCAATGGATATAGAGATATTCTCAGCTGAGACCAGAACAAACAGGGGACATAATATGAAAGAATAAGATCAAGTCAAGAAGATGTGGTGGGGTCAACTTGTACAGTAAATATGGGGGGTGGGGGCACAAGCAGAGCACTGCAGAGACTAACTACTCCCTAAAGATATAAAAGTATTTTTTCACAGAAAGGGTTATGGATCCATGGAATGGATAACTAGACTGGGGAGAAAGGAGGGAACCCAAAGAGGAATGCAAAAAGACACGAGATAGGTGGAGAAAGGCTGGGAGGTAGGAAGACATGGAGGGGACAGAGAATTTTAAATGCATTTAACTGGCAGACTAGAGAGGCTTATTGTCATTTTCCTTCATGAAGCTAATTAATGTTGCACAATTTAAACCTAACACAGAGGTTTAGGAATAGTTAGCCATCTGTAGAAGCATTAGCTCATCTCCATTCTCCTCCTTCCTTTCAACTGCCTACCACCTGCCTCCATTTCCCTCCACTGTTTTCCTGTCTGTTGCCTTGCTTGCCTGCACTCATCTGGGTACCCCTCTTTCCTTCTATTCTCTCCTTCTTCCTTTGCTACCTTTTCACTCCCTATCCTGTTTCCATGACTCCTATTGCCCTTCTTCACCAGACATCTAACCTGAGTAGCCAATGCATTTCCATCTCTGACTCTGCTATGAAGCTCCCCTCATTCTCCTGCAGTCTTAAGATCCACGGACTCCTTATGGATTCATATAGTAAGCCCCTGCTTTATAACCTCAGCACCTTATCTATCTCTGTGTTTCTCCCTTCGTCCAGCTCATACTACTCCATTCCTCCAGCCTTATTTTGCATCCTTCTTGGATTATTTTTCTTTTTTATTTTACTTTTAATTTATCAGCTCCTTTTCATCCTTTCTACTTTGTGTTCTCACTAGCTTGTTTTATATCATTAAAATCACCAATCTCCTCATAAAGAAAATCATTTTTCTAGTGCATCATTTCCCTATGTATTTGCAAATTTCACACTTACTAAATTAAAGCTTCTAAATCACATGAAAAAATAATAGTAACAACAAAGGAACAGAATGTGCATAAAACACTCTTCAGCCATCTCCTTCAGTAACATTATATAGCTCAGGTGCATTTGTGTATAAATATTTCATAAATACATTCTACATACGTTAGTAAGAAAAACTAAAACATTACAAAAACAAACTGTGATATATATGTGTTATATTATTACTAACCTCAAGCAGCATACCTAACATGTCTCTCAGACAGTTCTAAACACTTGATTCAAAGCATTTCAGTGCATAAAACTGAATTATAATTTATTTAAAGCCTTTCCACAAGGATCTTATGTCACCCTTGTCTTATTTACTCCTCCCTGCTTCACATAATTCCTTACTGCTGTAATTATCTTTGCAGTTTGTAATACCCTAGATTTCTTTTCTGTTTTGTTAATCACCTACTTAACATTATGAAGACTTTCCAACTTACTCTCGCCCTATTCACATCCTAGCATCCTTCTTCACTTAATGCCTTTTCATCTTCCTAGTACAAATGTGCAGCTTTGTTACACAAAAAAGCATAACCGATTCTGCGTCATAGTGACCTACAATGGAAAGAACAAAAAAATAAAAATAAAAAGCACACTCAAAAAAGATAATTACTTGTCTATGTGTATTAGCTGTAATACAGGGATACTTCATAGACTTCATATATATCCTGACTGTATCTCATTTGTGAATCATACTAATCATTAATAGTTTAACTGCTTTTAATTCTAAACTCTTTGAATTTGCTATAGGGAATTTTATTTATTTAACATTTGTTAAATGGATAGATGAACTTATCCATGGACACTTTCAATCAAGACCCAAGCCAGACAGTACAGCTAAACATACAGCAGAATGTAAACATATTTACATAGGCACTCACAATAACGCAGTTATAGATATATCATATAGCATAGCACAGATTGTTCATTTAGGAACAGATAATTCTGAATTTTCAGATAGATAGAGTGCATTACTGATAGAACAAATTAGTTTACAGTTCAATTCCAAAGAACCATTTCAGTGAATATAAGATATGAATTAGTACTAAGCAAGTAGTTGTAATATGTAATTTTTCCTTACCTTGTAGGTAAATTTTAGCCCACATCTCTGCAATAGTTACAGACATGCTGTTTTATCAGAAACTAGTACGTCTGCTGACTTGTCTTTTTTCTGTGAGTTTGTTCTCACTGGTAGGTACATTTTTAAAGAAGTTTTTTTTTTTTTTAGTAGTGGCTAATTTGTAATAATCCTTGTTTGACAGTCTGGTCTTTGAAGGTGAACAACATTCAGTGTTAAGGAACTTGTAAGTACGGGTGCTAAGCAGTAGCTCATTTCCTGGTGTGACTGTAACCCCATCTTCCATTCTTTGCAATTGTGCAGTAGTGTTAGCTAGGTTAATGAAGATTAGTATTTTATTATCAGTTATTTGTAAGAATGTGGCATTTACAGCTGAGTTTGCAATGATAAAGGGCAATTCATTCTCATTCCTAAGAATGAGTAATATGATGGCCATGGAACATCTGACTTCTGCGGTGAGGGAAGTTTCTATTACATAAGGTGCTTTATGTTGTCCTATTTTCTCCATACACAAGATGAGGTATCCTCACAGTTCTGTTAAATGTAACAGTGCTGTGACTGGTTGAGCCATACTGCCTCCTATCTTTGCCACTTTCACTAGCTGTTATACCAAAATGTGTTGATGAGAGAGTCTATGCATACTGTTTTCTGCCTATTTCTTTCTAATCTGATACTGGAGCTCCCCCCCCCCTAGATCTTAAAGCTTGATGTAGGATGAGAAAATGTATAAATAAATTACATAAAATAAAATAATACTGTGTATTTTTCTTAAAACACTCAAACGATTCAGGTGAGTTATTCAGACACAAATAAAATTTTACTTGTAAATTGTCACAGAGTAAAAGAAGAGGCTAAGAAAAGAGTTCAATGACGAAAAAACACAAACTTGTCAGAACAGATGATCTGAAGAAGGGTACACACCCGAAAGCGCTCATTTTCTTGAAAGTCTTAAGAGTTGTATGCTGCTTTTATTCGTTTTATTTGTTTTATTAAAAGTTTTGGACTCATATCAGTATTCTGACAAGTTTGTGTTTTTTCGTCATTGATCTCTTGTACTTGGTCGGAACTTTGGTAAGGCACAGAACATTTCTTTTTCATTCTAAGAAAAGAGTTGCAATAGCAAAGGACATCAGAGGCACTCTACCAGCTCATGGAAAGAGACTCAGTAGGTGGCACAAAAAACTATATCATGTTGCAAGGCAAAGACAAAACTAGAAAAAGGGAGATCCATATTACTATATTTATATTATACAGTTATTGTATTTTATTTTATGTAATTTATTTATACATTTTCTCAATGGCTTCTCAGTATCCCTATTGAAATGTTCATTTTCTAGTCTGTTTCATCTGTAATGTCACCTGAATGTTATACTCTAACTGTATAAATTTGTAAATATAGTAATATGGATCTCCCTTTTTCTAGTTTGTATCATCTGTAATGTTCATCACCAGTAAGATGCTCTAACTGTATAATTTTGTAAATATTGTAATACATATCTAAAAAAATATGTAACCCTGTTTCTGGAGCTTTTCTCTTCAGGACTCCATTGAAAACAGGTTCATCTTGGCCCAATGGACTATCCTGGTACTGCAAATAAATAAATAAATAAATAAATAAAATAAAAAGGATAAAGAAGATAGTCAGACACCCTACATAAGGGATGCTAGCAACAACCTGCTCACCAGTCCACACAACATCAAAGGCAGATGGAAGGAGTACTTCCAACAGCTTCTTGAATGAAGAAAACCCCACAGAAGCTGTACTGCCCCAGACACAGCCTATGCTAAGTGAAAAAGAGGAGTTTGTCCTAGAAGAAGTAACAATAGCACTAAGGAAAATGAAGTCAGGGAAAGCAGCAGGCTCAGAAGAGGTCACAGCAGATATGATAAAGATACTGGGAAAGGTAGGGGAGAAATGGCTCCTGACGGTTCTCATAGCAGTGTGGAGAAAAAATGTATCTCAGATGAGTTAGAGAATAAGCATACTTGTGTCAGTGTGCAAGAACAAAGGGGACAGCCACACGTGTGGGCAGGAACAAGGTTACAAACTCCTGTCACATTGTGTGAAAGTTGGGGAGACTGTGATTGATAAATGGATTACCAGAGTAGTAGAAAGATCAGGATGCAGCACATCTGACCCAATGCTTGCAGTCAGATAGCTGAGTAAAAGCTAGAGATGAGGAGAATCCAATTGTGCATTCCTAGACTTGGAGAAAGCATATGACAAGGTCACAGGAAAGCTAATTTGGGCAGTCCTGTGGTAGTTCAAAGTACCAGAAACATTGGTAGAATTAGTGTAGGCTATGTACAAGGACCCAATGACTTAAGTACGAATGGTGTTCAGTCTCACAGAAGGGTTCCCAGAGGGAGTAGGTGTGCATCAGGGTTCAGCGCTGACCTAAGTACTGTTCACACTGGTGATGGATTATATTGCAAACAGGTCACAGGGGACAGATAAACAAAGTTGGTATATGCAGACGATGTGGCATTACAGGCAGATTCAGCAAAGGATATGGGAATGGAATGCAAAACTGAAGGAGATAAAACTAACTATAGATAAGACAGTGGTAATGTCCACAAATTGAGGAAATCAGAAGAAGGTGAGAATTGAGATAGAAGGGAAGATAGTGGAACAGGTTAACAGCTTCAAGTATGTGGGAGGGGTGGTTAAGGAGAAGATAGGACTGAATGAGAAGGTCAGTGCTAGAATCAGAGGTACTGGAGCCAGCTGGCAGTGTCAGGTATAGTATATGACAACAGAATGCTAAAGAAGCTGAAAAGTAAGGTGTACAAAACAGTGGTGTGACCAGTACTACTGTATGGTACAGAAACCTGGGCAATAAAGGCAGAGCAGATGAGGAAGCTAGAGGTGATGGAAGGGAAGTGCTTGAGATGGGTGGTAGGATGCATACTGTAGGACATATGAAGAAATGAGGACATAAGAGCAGAAACCAAAGTAGCCCCAATTGCAGAAAAGATCAAAGAGAGCAGATTACAGTGTTTCAGACACATATGCAGAAAGGCAGGAGACAATCTGGTGAAATGATTTGTGATAGACAGGAAGAGGGTAAGGGGAAATGAGGGCTTCCAGCAAAGAGATGGATGGATTGTGTGAGAGAAGACCTGCGACAGCCAGGCATGATTGTCAAAAAAGGCAGGACTGCGGCATTGAATTGAGAGAGGTGGCAACAGTTATCATGACACCTGACCCCTTGTAGAAAATGAGAAAAAGTGGGTTGATGACAATAATGATGTCAGGTAAAAGAGGCAAAATCTGAAACTGTGAGGTGGAGTGAGACAAGGATTTTTCTTTTTCATTTTCCCATTCTACTGTGAATTTTGAACTCCTGCCCCGTGCTCCTATGCACGTCCCTGCACTGATAAACATGAGCCCTACCCTGGTCTAGCATAATCTGGGGTAGTAGCAATATGGGACATAACCTGTGGTGAAGAGCTATATATATATATATATATATATATATATATATATATATATATTTATATATATATATATATATATATATATATATCTATATATATACACGTATATATATATATATATATATATATATATATATATATATATATATATATACACACACACACACACACACACACACACACACACACACACACACACACACACACACATATATATATATATATATATATATATATATATTTATTTTACTTATGATTTGGTTTCTGCTGGCCCTTGAACAATGACATAAGTGTAACTGTAAGACTGTACATTCTCTTGCTTGAGAGTTAGTCACATGTTGTCATTGCTTCTCACCATTCTGTATACTTTACAGGCTGCTGAAGCAGAGGACCCCTCCTGGGATCAGCCCACCAATGATACCTGTCTTCACCCATGTACAGAAGTGCCACTCCTTTCCATTCCATTCACCCTGGTCCAGAACTTGCTAAATGAACTCCAGGATCAACATCACACTTCAGTGAATAACCCAGAGAAGAAGTTTTTATTTTCTTAATCCATATTAGTTAGTGCTTGTTCTGTTTTTAATGAAATACTTGTGTACCAGTTTTGAGTACCCATCCATGTAGTTTGCTAACCAGAACGAACAATGTCCACACCCAGCGAGTGTCTAGACAGGCATAGTTCTCCAATATTTAAGTGTGACTTAGGCTGACTCTAGGCCGCAGAGAATACCTCTCCACTATTCCTAATTTTGCCTCATATTTTTGTTCCATCCAATGTAAACAGTAGGGAAGGAATGAAGGGGTGTGAACTTCTGACCTCTGCTAGAGACCTTGGACCCAAGAGACTACTTTTCATGTTATGGGGAGGGAAGGGCAGTTTGGAGAGAGTACCCCTTGATGAAGTGAAGAGACATTCTCCGCAGTCAGCTCATGTGCACTCCTCTCTGGCAAATTACTGGTGTCATGTGTGGTTAGGAATGGGGAGAGAATGGAAAAACTTTAAACTGCCACTAATGGCTGCCTGGATGATGACATCTTTCAGTAGGCTCTTGTCTGAAGAACGTAACAAATGGACTGACTGACCGACAGAGGGTGTAGTCATAATGTTGCAAAAAAAGTGAGAGTCTATTTTCAGTTAGCTAGTTAGTTATTTTTGTACTGGGAAGAAACTGCAGTGCAGTTGATTTTGGCACATAGGCAATTACTGCCCCACAGCAGCGATAAGGAGGGGGTAAGATGGCTATGCCTCACAGAAACAAGACAGCTAGTGAAGAAGAAGGGAAAAAAGACAATGATATGAAACAGTGTTTTCTTTGCTTCCAGAAAAAAGAAAAAATAGCAGTGGCAGATCCAGAAATCTGCAGGGGGGCACACAGTCTGGTTAGTCATTTACTAGGGTGGAGTTAATTATGCTGATTAATTAGCTTCACTGTTTACAGTAATATGAAATTTTAAAAACATTAACATTTTCTCATGTTTTCACTAGCCACATGGTAGTTGATGGTCATAGTGTAGTTGCCCTGACTTGATTACCTGAGATAGCTCTGTTGACTAAAAGCTGTACATAAAACTCATCAACTTGCCAAAAAATCAACTAAGGATTGCTGCAAAGAATGTAGGTTCAATGATGGGATGCAATTTGAAAGTGGATGACATGATGGCAAGTGCAAAACAGGATATTCTGTGTATCCAGGAAACAAGATGGAAAGGCAGCGCAGCAAAGTCTCTTGGCCTGGGATCCATACTCTGCTACTCAGTAAGATGACTGACTAAAAATGGCATTGCAAAGGAACTGTGGTGTGGGAACGTGTTCTAAAACAGTGAGGGATGTCAACAGAATTGATAACAGGCTGATGGCAATCCCAATTCAGATACAGCAGTCTTCATTATCTCAGCCTGTATTCCACAGCAATTCTGCAGTGGCAAGGAAAAGGCAGCATTCAGACAGCAGTTACAGGATCTTCCGGACAAAGTAGAAGAATATGAGTTGGTCTCAGTAATGGCAGACCTAAATGCTCATGTCAGAACAGATAGAACAGGATATGAGGATTGTCTGAGTACATGACTGGGGTAACAGAAATAATGGAGACACCACTGAAGACATATGTTTAGCAAATGGCTTAATGGTGGATATAACAAGGTTCACCAAGAAAGATAGTCACAAGATGGCATTAAATAGTAATCAGCATCCAATTCAAGTGGACTTCCTCCTAGTAAGGAAAGCGTATTGAGTCAATAGCAAGCTCACTCCTATGGAAGTGATCAGCCCCCAAGATAAACCACTGGTGATCACAATGAGCTATAAACAGTAGTCAGAGAAAGCTATAAGGTCAAAAGAAAGTAGGCTGTTGATCTGGAAACTGACTGATCAAACAGCACAGCATTTCAATGAATTATTCAAGCCTCTAGCACCTCAAGAAGAGGAAATAATGGGAGACAAAAAGCAAAGGCAGTGTATCAAAACAGCATGTATGACAGCATATCCTGTTTATTTCTGAAACTGGTGTGTATTGACTGATATTTTTTCATATGATCCTTCATAGCAGGTTTAGCCCCGCTCCATTTGTCCTAGCTGCGCTCAGGCTCACTTTGCTCCCCACCCATGCCCCCATATCATTTCCTTTATACCTAACAGCTATTTCCTACCACTCTATAACTCCTCCCCTTCCTGTACCAAAGCTAACGCCCACAGACTACTCTTAACCTACCTAAGTCCATCACAGCTTATTTTTACTACACTCCTATCTCAATACCTTTCATCCCACTACTCTCTACTAAGTCGTCCCTGACACTCAACCCACACACACTCATCTAACAATCATCACTCTACTATAAAACCTCTTTCCCTCCCTAAAGATGACAGTCTCAATCATCTCTATCCTATTCCTACCTCCCCTACTCCTCCTACTCACTATCACATCACCTCTAACACTCTTAACCCCTATCCATAAAACCCCACCTACCCTCACTCAAACATCTTTTCTTACCATCGACAACCCATAGTCATTTCTGGATCTATCCTTCCTATAAATATACTATTCCCTAAAATAAAATCCCTCCCTCTAACCTTCTTACATCCAAGTATAAGAGAAAATACCTTCACAACTACCCACTAAAAATGAAACCTCACTACTTCCCAAGGACCCTACTCTTAGCAGGTGACATTCATCCAAATCCCAGTCCTACCACTAACTCTACCCCACCACAAATTACCACCCCCAATTCTAGCCTACCATCCATATCTAATAAGCAAAATTATTTCTATTCTATCAATACTCAAAGTATCCTTAACAAACTAAGCCAATTTTATGCATGGGTATATTTTCATACCCCAGACGTTATCTCCGCAGCTGAAACATGGCTTAAACTCCAAAATCAAGATTAAGACATTCTCCTCCTGGTTACATCATACTTCGCCAAGACTTACAAAAAAAAGTTGGTGGTGTTGCCATAGTTTACTCAAACAACTTCACTCTCCCCCATCTTAAGCAACCAATTCCCTCCTTTACCCCTGCTGAAATACTTGCAGCAAACCTTAAACTCAGCGACTATATTACCATCACAGTAGTAGCCATATATATTCCACCAGGGGACAACATTCTCCTACTGGAAAATATACTCTCATATCTCTCCCAAAACATCCCTAATGAAACCATCCTTCTTGGGGACATAAACATTAATTAGCTGCACATCAACAATCCTGACTCTCCACATCATATAAATATCTATGGATTTACAAAACTAATTTCTAAACCTATCCATACTAATAAGTCTCATTCTCCAAGCTCCTTGATAGACTGGATACTAGTTTCTAAACTCAGTACTTACCATAATCCAGAAACTCTACCAGACTCCTGAGTGATCATTCACCTATAAAAGTACTCAGATATACCACCCATCTCTCTAAACCATCTCTCTAAACCACACCGGCTTATCACCTACCGAAAACTTTCCAACTTTAACCCTGATACATTTGGAACCCTCTCTAAAGTTAACTGGAATTTCCTTGCACAGCTCCCACTAGATGATGCAGTAAATGCCTTCAACTCAACTTTTCTTAACATTTTAATTCTCTAGCTCCACCCAGAAAAGTTCTGATAAAAGCAAACATTTCACCCAGGTTGTCTAAAATCACCCATACCCTTATGAAAACCAGAGATAGGGCTTGAAGGATATGTGCACAATCCAAACTTACAGCTGACTTGCAAAAGTACAAAGAACTTAGAAATCAAACAAAAAAAATATCAACAAAGGCAAAAACGATTTCTATTATAATCCTCCCAAAACACTAAAATCTGATCCAAAAAAAATTTGGAAAGCTATAAACCAGCTATTACATCCTAGCAACCCAACTCCACCAAATCCCCAAGACAGGTCACCTGAAGAGACTGCCAATACTTTCAACACCTATTTTTATCGAGCCACTTTCCAAACTATTTAACCCTAACCCCTCAAACAACAACACTTATGACCTCCTTGTACCCCCCTCATTCACTTACTCAGTTAACTCCTTCTCTCTCAAACCTGTTCCCACTAACTGCATCAAAGCTCTACTCTCTAAACTCAAACCATGGTCTGTATCTGCAGATAATATCCCTTCATATTTTCTCCAGACTGCTGCACACTCCCATGCTATGCCTATATCTATACTAATAAATCACTCCATCTCTGAGTCCAAAGCATCATCTATCTGGAAACGGTTCTACACTCTTCCTATTCATAAAGGAGGGAACTCCACTGAAATCTCTAATTTCAGACCTATCACTATTCTCTCCCCTCTCTCTTAAGTCCTCGAGAAATGTATACATAAACAACTATCAGCAAACAGAAAAATATGATATAGGTGCAGGTAAATTGGGCCTCCACAAGTGAAAACAGTCCAAGATAAAATATTGGTAGGCACCAAACCACAGCAGGTAAAAGCATAAAACTTTTATTCACAAAAAGGTGAGCCCTTTCGCAGCCAAAAGCTGCTTCATCAGACAATGAATGATTCCATGCACTGGTTTTTAAACTCATTGTAACCAATCATATTCTCATATCAATTATTTGCATAGCAGTGCAATTACTCATTTAAAAATGCAGTTTAAAATATTTATGAACCACATAACAAAATATATTCATCTATTCAAAGGTCTATTAAGTAATATAGGTTTAATGGACATTTTATCATTCAGTCCCTTCCCCATGGTTGCACGCATTCGAATTATCCACTCTAATTCTTTTGTCTCTACCTTATTTTTAATAGACCCCCTCTACTACCTAAACATACTAGCTGAATGACCATAAATTTAAAGCTGTGTGAGGTATCTGTCACCATTACATGTTTTTGCTAGTGCACTAGTGTCTGCTGTCCTATGTATATCATATACATACTCCATTATTCGATCTCATAACCTTCTAGTTGTCATTGCTATATAAAATAATTTACATAAAATGCAATAAGCCAAATATACTAAATTAGTACTGTTACAGTCGGGTATCAGCTTAAAGGTCTTCCCAGTATCTGGGTGCTGGAAAGTCCCATTATTATCTAATAAGTGGCAATAATCACATCTTTTGCAATGAACTGTAGCATAACTAGCTACAGAAGATTCATTTTGAACTGCCTTTTCTAATCTGGGTCCACATAGTAGCCTTTTTAAGCATTTCTTATTCTTATAAGTGTATCTAGGTTTATCCCCCACTAAGCCCTTTACTCATTCATCTACACATAAGATGTTCCAGTTCCTATCAAAGATCGCTTGCAGAAGTATTATATTACTAAAGTAAATCATAGGAATTCTCATATTCCTATTTGTGTGGGTCTTTTGTTCATCACTATTAGTAGTGGGTTTTGAATAATAAGGCTTACCTTCTTTTTGTCTGGAAGCAACCACTATAGAGGTTATGGGTTTAATTTCGCTTTCCGCATAACCTTTTTCTATAAAGCTCCCTTCCAAATTACTAATTTCTTCATAGAATCTTTATTGATCTGCTGTTAATCTAGATGTCCTTAGGGCCTGCCCTTTACTACATTTCTAAGATTGTGCTGTGGGTGCATGCTACGTCTCAGTATATAGTTGTTTCTAGAGCCTTCTTTTCTATATATATTCTGTGGTAAATTCACCTGTTTCCTTTGTAACGATCTTAACATCTAAATATTCAATAGAATTCAAGGAAGGTTTTGCAGTGAATTTCAAAAAGCTGGTACTCATTAATTTTATTAAGGAAGGAATTAAACAAATTCTCTCCCCTTTCCCATAGCAGAAAAAGATCGTCCACAAATCTGCGATAAAAACGTACATGCATATCTATCCCCAGAACATTATAATTTTCCCAAGTGGCCATCACTAGGTTGGCGTAGCTATTGGCACACAAAGTGCCCATAGCTATGCCATCCAACTGTCTATATACTAAATGTTCAAACATAAAAATGTTGCTCTCTAGTATGATTTCCATCAAGAAACACAAGAAATCAATCTTTTTAATATCATACTTAGCATCTTCTGCTAGGTATTGTCTCAAAAAGTCTGTTCCCAGTTCACTGGGGATAGAGGTAAACAAAGATTGCACATCTAGAGTTACCAGCATACAATTAGAAATTTATGTCATTTTAACATGTTCATGTAAATACTTTAAAAATTGCTTTGTATCTTTTAAAATATAGGCATTCTTTAACAGAATAGGTTTCAAATGCTGCTCTACATAAACAGATAGAGGCTCTGTGCTGTACCCCTGACCAGCCACTGTCGGCCTCATGGGTGGGTTAATAGCATTTTTATGAATTTTTGGGGACTCTTGAATAATAGGAATTACAGGTTCATTAACAATAAAATAACTGTACAAATCAAAATCAATAAGGCGAGTGTGCATACATTCAAAAATGGCATCATGTATCCTATTAACATAACAATCCACTTTTTTTCAAATCTACTAGCTCATATACAGTAGTTTCATTGAGCATCATTAACATTGCATTCCTATAAAAACAATAATCCATTAAAACCAATGAACCCCCTTTGTCTGCTGGCCTAATTGAAATAGTACAGTCATGACATAAATTATTCAAAGCTTCTCTTTCTTGCTTAGTCAGATTATTACAGCATTTCATATTAGTCTTATTTTCATATAGGTTGTTCATATCTGTAAGACAAGCTTTTTTAAATGTCTCAACAACCCCTTTCAAAGTGGGAACATAACAGATCTTTTTCCTGAACAGTATATCTCTAAACTCACTATTAAAGTCATTCCCCCGGATTTACTAATCTTCTGTGCAGGACTAATCTAGTCCTGCACGGAAGCTGCAGTTTAGGAGGAGGACGGCAGTGCGCCATGCATATTAATGAAGGCGTGCTGCTTGACCTCCTAATCCTACACAGAGTGTGGACAAGTGCAGGGGGCGTGTCTGAGAGCAGAGCTCTCAGAATAAACATGCCCCTGCAAAGCAGAACAACAGAAACTGTAAGTAAATCAGCAAGACTGCTCATACGTGCATGCATATCCCCACCAACAGTCCCCCATGTGTACAACAGGAACAGTACATATAAATAAAATGAAGAAACACTTTTATCTTTTTTTTTAAAACCCCGAGTACAGCTAACCATAGGTGCATAGGTTTGCCCATCACTTAGCTACGGTTAAAGCAGTTTAAAAGGCTGAAGAGGATAACAAGGAAGATATATGCAAATGAAGCAGCACAGTAATAGTGCAGTGGTCAGAGCATCCGCCTAACGAGCAGGTATTCTCGGTTTGAGTCTCACTGCAGTACATTCCATTTTCTATGTGAAATCTGTATATGAACATTTTATGACATTCTTTTGCAGTATAACCTACTAAATAACATTTAAATGTGAACCGGAATACTGCATTAAATGTACATGTGAAGTGTCAGTGTCATAATGAATAAGGCACTAGTAAGCAGGTTTAAGCACAGATAAACATATATAAACACTAGTAAGCGTGTTTAAGTGTGTTTGTGTGGGGGTAAGCGTTGCCTACAGAGATTAAGCAATGTAGAAGTTAACTGAATGTAAGCAACTGTAACCGGAGGTTAGCATTGCTTAGCATGCACACCTGCTTACAACTGCTTTAAAGTGCCTTAATCACTCTGTACCCAATGGCCCGTGTTCTGCCCAACAAAAAAATAAACAGCTTTTGTAAGGCACAAACTCAGGACCCTGTAAACCACAGTCAAAGTAGTTAGCCACTAAGCCATAATAGCAATACATATAAATGAGGTATCAGCTAACTAATCCTCACCACAGGAAAATCAAATCAAACATGTGAACTGAATCTATGTACAGTGTGATGTTGTATAACCTGCCACAGAACATAAATATGTGAACTGGAGTACTGCAATAAGCATAGATTTGAGGTGTTATTGTAATAAAGTGTAGAAGTCCCCAGGTCCCCATACAGTGTGTGTACACATGAATCACGGATACCAGACACATGTATAACCTGTAATGAATAATAAATCACTGCCAAAAGGCAAATATAGTGCTAATTAACTATTAAGCAATGCCAACTGCAGCACAGTTCAACTTAGTAAGTGTAAGCAATGTGTAGGGAAGCCAGTTCAATCTGCACAGTGGTATACCTCTTTAAACAATGCCAACCTTAGGTAAGCAGGTTTGCCCATAGCTTAGCCTTTGCAAAACCGGCCAATCATGGAAAAGTGCTGGAAATCAGCCCTACTTAAACCCAAGAGGTGGGAATACAGCTCGTAACTGGTTGTAGCTTCCCCTTGCAGACACTATGGCAGTAAGGGGAGAAGGAGTGCACTTCCGAGCGCAGTGCTGGTGCATCCAGTAGTCCAAGGGTATTGGCTGGACTCCTAGTTAAAGACCATGCACAGAGACTGCTGCAGGACTAGTACCAGGACCCCCAATATAAGGCGGAGGCCTGGAACCATCTCGCCCGTGACCTCACCAGTGCCACTGGCATACCCCAAACTGGTGAGCAGGTCACCAGTCAGAGAGGTCAGAGAGGAGTGGTTCCAAGAGGCTAGAGTATCAGGGGATGTCCCAGCTGTGTGTATGTATCAGTTCACTACCTGTTTAATAATGGCCAGCTCAGGTATATCATGGATAGGTATGGCTAAATATTTCTCTTATGTCCCCCACAGCTGCAATGGAGTGGGCCATGAACCAGAAGGCCCACATCTGCCGCCCGGCGTGATTGCGGCACAAGGCAGGTCGGTAGTACTCATGCTTTTACTGTCATAGGAAATAAAAATAAAAGTAATAGTAAAGTAATTGCTAGTATAAAACCTGTATTGGTCAAGGCAAGTACTGCATACACTAGAGAATATGGCAGGGGCAGATGTGGGCCTTCTGGTTCACGGCCCACTCCATTGCAGCTGTGGGGGACATAAGAGAAATATTTAGCCATACCTATCCATGATATACCTGAGCTGGCCATTATTATTGTTAGTATGGCAATAAAAGTGTAATACCCTGACAAAACAGGTATAACTGCTGGACTGTATGTGTATATTCTGGTATCATATGGTAATGTAGATTTGCAGTCATGTAATACTACTGCAGTACTAAGCACTGTTACCCAAACCATGCACCATAATGTGAATGTGTAGGAATGCCTGTATATGACAGGTGTAATCCCCAGAGGTTATTAGTACAACTGAGAGACACATAGACAGTAAACAGGGGAAATGCAGACAACAAAACCTGAATAGCATATGCAACTGAGATGTGAACTGTTGTTTTATTAGCACACACAGCCACGGTTTGAATCCTGCCAGTGGTAGTAGTCTGCATACAGAATTATACACCACGACTGTACAGATATGTTCATACTGCCTATTAAAGGGGCCCATATCTAATGCCTATCAACATGCCCCCCTGGGAAATCCATGGGATGATCCCAGATGTATAGGCAGCAAACAGGAAATACAACTGATTGACACACATCTATGACAATAAACCTGGTATACTAGCAACTCCCCAATACCTTATGTGACTAAGAAGCCACATATGTCCCATTTACACCCCAGCCTGTTAAGTTGTGGTCAGAGTGTGTACAGTAACAGAGTGAGATGTATGTGCATAATACTAATGTGTAATCTGGAACCTTGTGTGGCAACAGTCAGGTAGTGCTAACAAGCATTGCTCCCACAGGTACATTGGATAAGAACAGTGTGTTGTGAAATACAGACCAACATAACCTGTACTGGTACTGTCCACCCTGGTATTGTAGGGGATTGTGAGTGTTGCAGTTTCTATAAATAATAAAATATCAGTGGTCACTGTCGACTACACTGTGCTACATAATATAACGGTGTAGGAAAGCATGTACATGTGTGTGTCAGGTCACTAAAGGTGAAAACGGCAATAGTCTAGATATGTCCAGGCATACCAGCATGTGCTCATGGCTAGAGTCTGTGCAGAAAGAGTTGGATAGGATAGTGCAAAACATCAACCCGGAATCCCACCGTATGTGTACAAACAGTTAGTCAGTGTGAACAAACATTACCTCCACAGGTAAACCAGGTAAGAGGTCTATACTGCAGGTAAAACCGGTTCATGTGTAATGATGTTGACAGTCATATCAGTCTCCAATATAGGTCTATAGTGTAGTGTAGTAACACATGTAAGGTACAGATAACAGCACTGACTAGGAAGGTAATGTGGAGTACAGGAATATGCTACTTATTAACTGACAACTTTCTCTCCCCCCACCTTATCTCCAACAATAATCAACATACCAACCCCAACTTGTATGTACTGACTCTGATAATGGCCAATTGTTTGATAAATATTCTAATGGTTCCCATACATGTGCCATATTGAATTATTCCAACATTGTTGGCATGGTGACATCAAGGTACCTACATGCTGTTTGTATTGCCACTGTGGTCCCATATATGCATGTGTTCTGTTTGCTATGCAACTGTTCCGTATCTGGTGTCTGGGTTAATGGGAATATCTATGCATGCTGTTATACCTAACCCTGGAATGTGTTGACTATAACTAACCCATATATGATCTTGAAATCTAAACACTACAGCACGCTTGGGAAGGCCGGTCCCAACGGACTCACCTGTCCCACCTCAACTGGCCGAGGCACTGGGCACCAGCATGTCTGGGGTCCAACCTTGCACCTCCCTGTCCGTTGGTCCTGCACCACCTTCGGGTAGAACTGCCTCAGGGGATGGGACTCACCCCCCCAAGAGTGGGCGCGGACAGGCACCTGTCAACCGTGGCTAGATCAGGTTTGTGGTGCGTAGAGCGATCAACAATCAGGTCGGTGAACTTTTGCACCAGCTTGAGGGATGCATGTCACAATTAGAGAGTTAGTCTGGCTCTGCGGCTCAGCCCCCAGCACAGCCACCTTTGGGGCTGTGAAGGTGCAGTGGTGACTGCCCATGGGTGGGGACCTCAGTCCCACTGTTACCACTAGGGGGCTTGTGGGCTTCCGATATCCCATCACCCCTCCCCATCAAGGTGTTTACCCCCCACGTGTCATATACCACCCCTGTATGCATCCTGTGTGTCTTATCTGTTAACCTACCCAACCTACCTTCCCAAATATACCTACTACCCCGCCCCAACATCCCACTCTCACCTGAAAAAGAAATGGCAATTTGTTCCCACAAAAAAATCTCGCCCCCATATATAGCTGTCCATTTTGCACACGTGTTCACTGGACACATGTAATCTGTTCTAATTGGCATCACAATGAATTATTGTTGTCTTCATCCCTCTCCCAGGGGTTCGAGTGTCCAAATCTACCTCCAAATACAGTATATATGCACAGCTGTTGCTGTAGAAGAAATGGGCAGCTATGGACCTTCCCTACACCCTTCCTGCACATCCCTAGCTATTTTCCCTACTGTCTTTTCCTCTTTGTGCCCCTTTCTTCACCACTTTCCTGTCAACCCCATTTTTTTTTCTTGTAAAGGAATTAGCGTGGAGGTAAGCGGGAGTAAGCACTTTTAAGCAGCAGTAAGCGAGATTAAGCCTGTTTGCGTGGGTGTAAGCAATGCCTGCACAGGTTAAGCAATTCAGGAGCTAACTGAATATAAGAAACAGTAACCGTAACTTAGCGGTGCTTACCATCACGCAAACCCGCACAAACCCGCTTACAACTGCTCAAAAGTGCCTTAATCACACTGTATCCAATGGCCCTTGTTCTGCCTAGCAACAAAATAAACAGCCTGTGCTAGGATCAAACCCAGGACCCTGCATACCATAGCCAAAATGATTGACCACTAAGCCATCTCAGATATACATATCCTTGATGCATTCACAAACAGATCATCCAGCCCAGTCATTCAACAGTACAGAGAATGTATTCCAACATATAGATGTATGTGTGTGAGTAAACATATTAATGTCTAAACAGGTACAACATATTGATATATATATATATATATATATATATATATATATATATATATATATATATATATATATATATATATATATATATATCGAAATATATATGAACATATAAACATGCAAATGCCTACATCTATAGACATATGTCCACATCTACATGTCTAAATATATACGGCAGGTTATATATATATGTCAGCAGATATATATATATATATATATATATATATATATATATAGATATATATATATACACACATACATATATAGGTATATACGGACATACATATGTAGATAACAATGGGGAAATAAAAAAAACTTATATGTCCTCATGCAATGTTAATGGTGTTGAGAGGCCCCACACAATATACGTCTGGTACGAATAGGTATACCCCCCAGCCAAGCACGACCCCCCTGTAATGTAGTATCAAATGTTACAGATCCCATAACCAGGGCCAAACACGACATGGCCATCCCTAGGATACATATACACAGACACATATATGCAGATACAGGTATATATACATATATATATATATATATATATATATATATACATATATATATATGTAACTACACACACACACACACACACACACACACACACACACACACACACACACACACACACAAACACACACACAGCTATGTACAGTAAGATACATATGTACTACGTGCACACAATATGGAGCAGCCATTATTCCTACAGTCACCACCTTACCAACTGGAGACTGTATGAGCCACCCATACAAATGACATTCATAGCCTGAAACATATACCCACAGAGATATCAAAGGGTATAACACCACACACAGGTGTGCATAAATAAATGTGAAAGCTTTATTTGTGCACTATGACAGATGTATATGCCATGTCATACAGCTGTTTAGACACCGACATCCATATGAATAGTGTAATGCAACTGTGAAACAGTTATACTAAAACAGTAGTCTGGAAAGGTTGACATATGTTGCTGTCCAGGCTGAGGCCTTCAAGTAGTACAATAGTAATGACAAAGGGGGCCACAGCATACCAGACAATCAACAGTACGTAATGCAGATGTATAGGTCAGCAGCCTCTATCTACACTCTGTACACAATCCCTAGGGGGTACAGACCCCAGGTGACACAATGGGATGTATCTGTTACTTAACAAGGCATACCTGACACCATTACAATCACACTGACAAACAAAACATCCCGTATGGCAGGAGGCAGTAGGCCTGCATTTACCCAAGGTAGATTGTATGGTGAAGTACATCCAGATACCTTAAGGCAGCTTATCCTGGATACCCACACATGTTGTAACAGCCTTAGTTAGTCATGGTGCATCCCCCCTACACTCACTAATACTGGGCCATATACCACTGTTACATACACTGGCCTCTGAAGTGCATTAGGGCACACATGTATTGTGTTGGTGAAGTCCACACATATATGGCCTCAACCCCCCCAGTATGTGTGGGGGACATAACAGCAGTTCATAGGTTCATGGAGTGATGGCAGGAATTACAGCATGACATACACACAGTCCACTACATAACAACCCCTGACAGCATGTCATATGTGCAAAGCCTAGTATGTAGGTGGAGGACAGAGGCTGGAACAGAGGCACATTTGTATAAATCTGTTGTCATACGGTAAGCAAGATATGTATATGTGTATATATCTATATGGTTATATGTATACTTTTTTATACATATATGTTCACCATATGTCCTGCACATGGAATGGAGCCCTACCTCAGCCCCAGTAGTCCCAACCTTTCAGTGCAAGGGGATGTCACGTATGTAGTGCAGGTATATTTGTAGACTATTGCTACTGTAATAGGGATTATCTTCACAGAAATGGTGTGTGTGGGAGGCCACATCTGCTGATAACATATGCGCCATTGACTACTTACAGACATCCTAAGGCCATCATAGTACACTGCCACTGCTAGCATAGTAAGGCCCCTGTGGACTACAGCTGCGATATGGCCACTATATGTGGACAGTCTGACACATTATGGTCAGTCCAGGGGTACGCACAGAACCCCTTCATGCAAGACATGTGGACCAGGCCTGTCAATGTGGATGTTAACAGCCATGTCAATGGGTATAACATGTACATACTGGTATACATTTGCCCCCTTAGGTTATGCATTCATACATCCCTGTCTGTCCTGACACATAATAACCACTGGTACAGAGGTGCCATGGCCACATACTATCCACTGACATACACCTGAACAGCATCCCACTGCTTTGTCTGACATACATGACTGCTATGGTAGCCTGGCAGCAGTACATCTGGCAAGTATCTGGACATGACATCTCACTGGATAAGTACAGTAAGCTGCTAGGCATGTAACAAAGCACAGGGCAGGCTACAGGCAGACTGACTCAACACTGGGCTACATCTCCTATGTGGGAATATACATCTACTTGCATAGATAGCAGGCTCTACAGGCATGTCACATCACAGAGTAACAGACACCTGTGTAAATGTGCATAACCACAACCAATGTGAACACAGCCACAGCCACATATGGTATGCTAGCATACTATTACAGTATATGGACTATCTGATGTACACCATCCTCATATGAGCCACTCACACAACAACCCTACATATACTGGGCCGCTACACAGTATGGACCGATGGCTGTCTGTGGTTTGGGACATGTGTGTGTTCGCCCCTACAAACATGTAAGCTGATAGGGTGACATACAGTGGAGCAGCATGTAACATCCGATAGAACAGGACCAAGAACAATGGCATCTACCACAGTCTCTACACAGGACAAGGTACATATGAACTATACACACACTGTCGACAATTACCAGACAGATACCTCAGTAGTGTACACACAACCACAGAATGCCCAGGCTATGTCCACAAATATAACCCCTGATATACATAGCATGTGTAGCAGTCTGATATCTCACTGGCTTGTTATCAGATATGTTGTCAATGAATATGGTGTACAGAACATATGCATCCCCTACTGCATGACATATGTACAAAGGTTGACAGAGTTGTGGCTGGAGGCACAAACACAGGGCCAATGTCATTTCCTGTCATAACAGGGTTTGATGCAACATATGTCCTATGAGGGATATGATGTCAGTAACTCTCCCGGCTGTCGCCATCTACTGACTGCAATCCGCACACAACCTTCTGCAGTTGAGAGATAGGTGCTCTGTGGGTAACACAAGGAACACAAGGCACCACACACTGCCCAGTTTGCAGATGACCCTACAGATGGGGATTTCTCATAAATATAGCACTGACACGACAAGTATTAAAACATGTAGGACAGCCATATCCACACACACCCTGTTAAACCAATATTATCCCAACTGCAGTATAGCAGCACTTACAGTCTGTAGTCAGGACAGGCACACCCCCCTCCTGTGTGATGCCTGTTTCCACAGTGTATGTCATCATAGATAAGTCCCCAATCCATCTGTGATGCTGTTTGCCAAACAACAGATCTAGTTCCTGCTCACAGTGAATGAAAAGGCCCAACACCAACATGATGTTCCTAGATATTGGAGTGTGTTCCCATGCAACTGGCTATGGGAATGTTACCACAGCTGTTCCACATGCAATCAGGTAGAGGAGGGCTGTAATCTGTGCAGAGACCATCAGCTGATCATGAGCATCACTGACACTACACATGCCACTGCCTAAGCAAAGCAAGTGTAAGTCTCCACATCCACCAGAGAGGGAGTGAGAGAGGCAGACAGAGGCAAAGATAAGTCATGGTGGGTTGGGAGAGTGAAAGGTAAGCATGTTTGTGTCACACACCTACCAGTCCAGGTTATCAACCCCCTGACTGACTATGTACTGATATCACATCTGTTATCCCTGCATGGTGGATATTGTGATTTATGCTAGGGGCACCGTATAAAAAAATGTAAAAACCCACTCAACATTGAGTCCAGTTGTTGCACATTCACAACCACCTCCACACAGGACACAAATGACAAACATCAACACATTAAGACACATACACCTGGGATTAGAACCCCTACCTAATTAGTTATTACACTACAACACTATGCAATTATAGAACACACCATGGAGATTATTGGAGTACTTTTTCCTCAAAGGTTTATTTCACAGTGAGTGACATCAGCAGGATTGCCAAAGTAGGGCAAATATATTGTAGAGTGTGACTAGCCAAACATGCATTGCTCTCTACACAGGCATAGGAACAGACACAAAAGCATCCACAACTCCCATGTGTGAGAATAGAATCCCTACTGGAGTTCTATATCACACTACAGCATTACACTGTTATAACACGCACCACAGAGATTGCTGGAGTACTCTTTCCCCAAAGATGCACTTCACAGTGATTGACATCAGCAGGATTGCCAAAGTAGGGCATTTGAATCGTATTGAGTGTGACTAACCTAAATTGCCCTAATTAGTCTGTATGCATTAACCACTGTTCTGGCCAGAACAATAATAACCTGCCTTTGCAGGTCATAAACCCAGGACCCTGTACACTATAGTTACAGTAACTAACCACTAAGCCATCACAACAGTACATGAGACTGTGGTTTCACCAAAGTAATCCCACCATAGGCTAATCAAACTGAACACGTGAAAGGAATGTATATACAGTTGTCCGTAAAAGACCTCTCTAAAGCCAACTTCATGCTACTCAAGGCAGAATTGACAATGTTTGTGACACCCATGGTGACAGGTGCTGACAGTTCAACTGATGAATCCTGCACTAAGGCACTGTATGAACACATCCACTTGTGCATGATTCCTGACATGATTCCTGACATCCCACATAGAACCATGATGCTCACCTCCCAAATAAGCAAGCCAGTCTGGTGGTCACCTGCCATTAACAGAGTATACACAGAAGGTAGACACTGTTGAAGAAAAAATGATAATCCAAGGATGCAAATAACTCCCTTACCAGCCACATTAAGACATTGAGATCCCTCATGGAATCCTCCAAAGCTGGTTATGTAACAAAAATCGCCACAGATTCCACAGACAACCACACAGCATTCTATAGTTATGACCAGAATCTAACTGGCAATGCTCAAAAGTGCTCTGAGCTACAACAGAATGGCATTACATAGACTGCTCCCACTGAATGTGCCAATATCCTGGCAGATTGATTTAGTGCTACATTCACCCCTTCTCACCCCAGAAAGGGCCCATGTCAATACAAAAAGAGTTCCATTGCCCAGTAATCATGGCCACACAGGCAGAAACGACACTATCCACAGCTAAGAATACAGCATCCATGGGACCAGACTACATCCTTGGCTGTGTATTACATGAACTACAAAATGAAATGGCAACTCACCTAACTGTCATGTGTAATCATAGCCTCGCATCAGGCCTGGTTGCCACTGAGTGGTGCACAGCTGCAGTTATCCCACTCCACAAGAGGGGATCCACCTGTGATCCCTGGAACTACCTTCACATCAGTCTGATGAGCTTGATCTGCATGGCCATGGAATGCATTATCAGGGATGTTTTGAACGCAGACATTGGCAACCCTCAAACACTGGACCCCACACAGATTGAGCTCATGGAGGGCCAGTCTTGTCTCCTGAAACTGATTGACTGCTTTGATTCAGTCTGCATAGCTGTTGAAGAGGGTAAGGCAGTCCACAAAGCATATGTGGACCTTGCCAAACCCTTCAACACCATTCTCCAGTCTGGAAACATAGATTAACATACTAATCCAGCCATACATCCCTATGCCACTCGATGGTTTGCCACATGGCTTAATGACAACCCAAACTGTAGGTGTAACTGACTCCAAATAAATCCCCAGGCAAGTGACAAGTGGAGTACCTCAGGGTTCAATCCTGGGACCACTGTTGTTTGGTATCTACATCTCTGAAGTACAGGCCAACAGTATGGGACTCTGGCTAACAAAGGTAACAGATGACTGCAAAATGGGAATCATTATGAGCCTGACTGTACTGCATGATATGTTACTGATACCAACCTGACATCATGCAGGTGGGATGGAGTACTGTTAACATCTTGTGCCCTTGCAGTGTAAGGTCCTGGTTATGGGATCTGCAACAGTTGGTAGTGTATTGCAGGGAAGATGAGTTTGGCTGTGGGGGGGAGGAATACCTATTCGTGCATGACGTATGTTGTTTGTGCCTGTCAACCCCATTAATGGTGCAAGTGGACATATATGTTTCTGCTATATTCCCACTTTATCTACAGATGTATGTCCCTATATACATATATAGATATAAATATCTGCTTACATATATGTGTGTGTGTGTATATATATATATATATATATATATATATATATATATATATACATATATCAAAATGTTGTATCTGTTTAGACATTAATATATTTTCACACACACATACATCTACATGTTGGTATACATTCTCTGTACTGTTGAATGACTGGACTGAATGATATGTTTGTGAATACAGCAGGGTTATGTATATCTGAGATGGCTTAGAGGTAAATCACTTTGGCTATAGTGTGCATGGTCCTGGGTTCGAGCCTAGTAGAGGTTGTATATTTTGTTGCTAGGCAGAACAAGGGTCGATGGATACAGAGGGATTAAGGCAATTTAAAACAGTTGTACGTGGCTTTGTGTGGGTATGCACAGAGGTAAGCACTGCTAAAGTCTGGTTACAGTTTCTTATACTCAGCTGCTGAATTGCTTAACCTGTGTAGACATTGCTTAGCTCTGCGCAAACCCGCACAAACCTGCTTACAACTGCTTTAAAGTGCCTTAATCACTTTGTATCCAACGGGCCATGTTCTGCCCAGCAACAAAATAAACAGCTCTTGCAAGGCGCAAACCAGTCCCTGCACACCTTAGACAAAGTGATTTACCACTAAGCCATGACAGATACAAAGAGATTTGATGTTTTCAGAAACATATCATCCAGTCCAGTCATGCAACAGTACAGAGAATGTATACCAACATCTAAATGTATGTGTGTAAATATATTAATATCTAAACAGATACAACATATATATATATATATATATATATATATATATATATATATATATATATATTAATTTCTAAAACTATATATATATATATATAGCAATATATATGCACATCTATACATGCATATGCCTAAATCGACACATATATGTGTCTACACCTATAAGTCTACAAATACACAGCACATTATATAGGTGTATGCAGATATATATCTATGTAGGTATATACGGACATAGTTATATATATATGTTAGCAGATATATAAATCTATATAGGTATATATGGCCATACATCTGTAGATAGCAATGACAGATTAAAAAATGCACATATGTCCACATGCACCATTAATGGGGATGAGAGGCCCCACACACTATATGTCTTGTACGAATAGGCATCCCTCCACAGCCAAACACGTGCACCCTGCAATACACTACCAAGTACAGTCTGCCTCCCATAGGAAATGTAATATGTGGGAGCCATCAACATCCCCAGGATACAGATACACAGACACAGATGTGTAAATACAGATATATATATATATATATATATATATATATATATATATATATATACATATGCATGTGACTACACATACACACGCAGATAAACTATCGACTTTCAGTTCACCCCAATTTAACTCAGTTCTCCACAACATAGATTGGTCCATCCTAAAACACCTCTCCCTAAACTATGCTGTAAGCACTTTCAATAGCATCTTCATGAATACTCTAAACTCCTTAGCTCCCTCTAGGAAGATCAGAGTAAAATCAAACCATGCTCCCCGGCAGAGACTAGATCCCTTATGAAACAAAGAGATCATGCTTGGAAAACCTGGACTAAAACTAAGCAACCACCTTTTCTTCAAAAATACAGACAACTGAGGAACCTTGCAAAAAAACATACAACTAATGACAAAAAGTTATACTATAGCTCTGCTCAGCTTTACAACAAATCCAGTCCTCGAAAATTTTGGTCAACTCTCAACAACATCCTCTATCCTGGAAAGCCCTCTAATCCCTCCCCATATGCTAACTCTTCCTCTCAGGAAACAGCTACCCTCCTGAATAAACACTTTGTCTCTTCCATCCAAAATCTGGTAACTTCTAAGCCAAACTCTACTTCGACACCCACCTCTCCAAGTCCCATTAACACAATGTTGTTTTCTTTTGAGCCAGTTCCCATTACTTACATCAAATCTCTACTACTCAAGCTAAAACCTTGCTCTCCTTCCACTGACAATCTATCTCCTACATTCCTCAAACTTGCTGCTGACTCAATTGCCTATCCTGTATCTATACTAATTAATCGATCTATTCTGGAATCAACTGTCCCCACCCTTTGGAAATCTTTCTTCACTATCCCTCTTCATAAAGGTGGAAACTCCACTGACCCCCTCAAACTTCTGACCCATTGCCATTCTGTGCCCCCTCTCCAAGATATTAGAAAAATGTATTCACTCGCAGCTTCTCAATCATCTCCTCACACACCACTTACTTACCCCTACCCAATATGGATTTCATACTCACCACAGTACCACCACTGCCCTCCTCTCCTTCACTCATATCATTGCAGAGGCACTAGACAACAATAAACTCATTTCCTGCCTCTTCCTAGATCTATCCAAAGCCTTCAATACTGTCTCTCATCCTCTACTACTATCCAAACTCACAAATCTCCACCTATCTCCCTCCACACTTGCCTGGTTTAATAGTTTCCTATCTGGCAGGGAAGAATCTGTCAAATGGCTCTTGTCCTCCTCACCTTTCCTTCCCATCTCCACTGGTGTTTCCCAAGGCTCCATCTTGGGACCCCTTTTGTTTAACATCTTCACCAATGATCTTTACACCTCATGCAAAGAATCCTCCCTTATTCAGTATGCTGACGACTCCACACTTATATCCATCTCAAATAACATTCCTGAACTACACTCCCTGACCCAAAAGGCCCTACTATCCACTAAACAATGGCTCTCTCTCACAACCTATTGATCCTAAATCCCAAGAAGACCAAACTCCTACTTTTCCTTCCCTTTTCTCTTTCGCATCACAAAACCTCCTTTTTTATTACATATTTTAACAATACAAACATCCAACCTGACACCCACACAAAACTCCTAGGGGTCATTATCGATGACAAACTCAAGTTCAACCTACACATACTCCAATGTATAAAAAAAAACAAACCAGAAACTAGGTCTGCTATATCGGAACAAAAAATTCCTAACCCCTGAATCTAGACTTACCCTGGGCCAGGCACTCCTCCTCCCCTCTCTTATACACCGCCCCAGTTCTTACCAATATCCAGGCCTCCACTCTAAACAAACTGCAACAGACTTACCATAAAATAGCCAGATTAATTACTAACTCCCCATACAACTCACACCACTGCATTTCTTTAAACTCTCTTCAATGGCTTGAACTTCCCCAGTTTCTGCTGTCTTATCAATTTCATATGCTACACTCTATTCTTTATAAACCTTCCTTCTGTCCATCTCTATCTTCCTTAGTCTCCATCTGCATCCCATCCTGGACCCTCCGTACTTCTAACCAACAATTACTTGATATCCACTACCCAGAAAGGTCAGTAGGTAAACTACTCTACAAACGCTCCCTTGCCCATGCTTGGAACAAACTTCCCCTTGACTTATGTTCAATCTCCCACACCTCACACTTTAAAAATGAACTAAAAGCTTATTTTCTCAATTTCAGAACCTGCCCTTGCCATGACCCTACCTAGTCTTCCTTCCCTTTATGTACCCTCAAAAGGACCATACTTAGTACCTCATTACATCTCTCTCTCCAATGTGTCTACTATGCATTTGCACAATTTTATACAAACAAATAATGTTTATTGTTGACCTATTGAACTATATCAATGTAAAATTGCTACTTAGCTTCTTTTTAATGCAACTTTAACTTTATGCATGTAACCCAACATATATGTGAATTGTTTTGCTATAACTGCTATTATATCAATATTGTTTAAAATTGTACTTGTTTTAAAATGTATTACTGGAGCTTTTCTCCTCGGGTCTCCACTGAAAATGGACCACAAGCCCAGTTGGACAAACCCAGTAAACAAATGTCAATAGATAAATAAATATAAATAAATATATGTACAGTAAGATACATATGTAGAAGGTGCACACAATATGGAACAGCCACTATGCCTACAGTTAACACTTTAACAACTGGACACTGTATGGGCCACCCATACAAATGTCAATCATTGCCTGCAACATATACCCATAGAAAGGTCATAGGAAAGACACCACACACAGGTTTGCAGAAATGGGAATCCTTTAATTGTGTACTATAACAGTTCTATATGCCATGTCATATAGCTGTTCAGATACTGACAACCATATAAACAGAGTACTGCAACTGTGAAACAGTTACACTAATACAGTAGTCTGGAAAGGTTCACAACTTTTGCTGTCCAGGCCAAGCCCTTTAAATTGTACAATAGTGAGGACAGACTGGGCCACAGGATACCAAACAATCAACAGTATGTACTGCGGGTGTGTAGTTCAGCAGCCTCTATCTACACTCTGTACAAACTCACTAGGAAGTAAAGACATTTTGTGATTAAATGGGTTGGAACTGGTATATAACAAGGCATAACTGACACCATCACAAGCACACCGACAAACAGAACAGTCTATGGCAGGAGGCAGTAGGCTTGCAGTAGCCCAATTCATGTAAGTAATGTCAATGTAGGTGAAGTATACGGTACTCTACATCCAGATACCTTAAGGCTCACCCCTGATACCCCCACATTTTGTAACAGCCTAGGTCATTTATGGTGCTCCCCACCTACACTCAATAATACAGGCCCATATACCACTGTTACATACACTGGCCTCTGGAGTGCATAAGGGCACACATGTATTGTGTAGGTGATGCCCACACATATATGGCCCCAGCCCCACTGTATGTATGGGGGATACAACAGCAGTGGACTAATGGCAGCAATGGCAGTGTAATATACTCACAGCCCACTACAGAACAACCTCCAACAGTATGACATATGTGCAAAGCTTGGTATGTAGATTGCGGACAGAGGCTGAAACACTGGCACATATGTGGAACACTGTTGCCATAGACTAAGCAAGGTGCTGGTGTTACAGGATAGTCTGCAACACACCCTTAGTCAGGGAATTGAGGTTAGACACAGAAATGGATGTAGCCATGTACTGATAGCATGTAACACACACACTGCCAGTGTAATATCTGACACAGGACCTGTGTGGTGGACGGACAACACATGATAGGGAGGGTGGCCTAATGGTTAAGGTGTTTGGCTTACAAACACAAGATGCAGGGTTTGAGTCTCACAAGGGACAATTAGCTAGGCTTAAAATGGCACGCAAAGGCAGTTAGCTTAGTACTAATCTATGAACCTATGATAGGCATACCTCTGTCCAGCAAGAGGATAGGCCCACAGTAGTGAGCTATGCAGACAGACTGCATTCCAAGGTACACTAGTATGTACACACACACACACACACTCTGTAACACCAGTACTATGCAAAGCATAACACAACTCTACTCACAGTCTGTCTGTACTTCCTGATCCTCCTACAAATATGTGGCCGCTCTGAGTGTGCAGGTTCCCCTGTAAGAGGTATTGCTACCTGCTGTCTGTAACACTGATGCCCACACACAAGAAGGATGTCCATCACACAGGAAGTGTAAAGGGACCACACCTACATGCTGTAGGGATTTATAGTGGGTGGTAGCCATGACAGTGGTAATTGGAAGTAGTACACATGTGTAGTTATATATATATATATATGGCTATCTGGATAAGTATATGTACATATATTTCCACCATATGTCCTGGATTTGGAGTGTAGCCCTACCCCAGCCCCTATAGTCCCAAAGTCGTAGTGCAAGGGGATGTCAGGTATGTATAGCAAGTATATTACTTGGCTATTGCTACTGTCATTTGGATTGTCTTCCCAGACATGGTGTGTGTGGAAGGTGACATCTGCTTATAACATGCGTGCCATTGGCTACTGACAGGCATCCTAAGGAAATCATTGTAAAGTACTGCCACTAGCATGTAATACCCCTGTGGAGTGCAGCAGAGATATTGGCCAATATATGTGGAACTTTGGACACACCCTGTACAGTCCAGGGGTTTATACATAATCCCTTAGTGCACAACATGTGTACCAGGCCTGACAATATGGATGTAGACAGCCATGTAGATGGGTATAACACATAACTGGTATACATTTGCCACCACAGGTTTTGGATTCACACACTCCTGTCTGGCCTGACACATAATGACTGCTAGTACAGGGGTGCCATGGACACATAGTACCCACTAGATATTGACATACATCTGTACAGCGTCCCACTGCTCTGTCTGACATACATGACTTTTAAGGGAGGCCTGGCAGCAGTGCATCTGGCAAGTATTTGCACATGACATCTCACTGGGTAAGTACACTAGGCTGCTAGGCATGTAACCGTGGGGTAATGCACATGTACCTTCATATATAGCAGGCTCAACAGCCATGTCACAGCACAGGGTAAGATACACCTGTGCTAAAATGCATAACCACAACCAATTTGAATACACCCACAGCCACATATGGTAAGCTAGCATATTATTACAGTATATGGACTATCTGTTATACACTATCCTCATATGTGCCACTCACAGAATGACCCTACATATACTGGGCTGCTACACAGTTTGATCTGATGGCTGTCTGTGGTATGGGACATGTGTGTGTATGGCCCTACAAACATGTACCGCAAAATGGTACCATAGAGTGGGGCAGCATGTAACATCAGATAGAAGGGGAGATAGAACAATGACATCTACCACTGTCTGTACACAGGCTAATGTACATATTAACAATACACACACTACTGACATTCACCATCACTACACAGACCTCAGTGCTGTACAAACATCCACAAAATGTCCAGGTTATGTCATGATATATAACCCCTACTGTACATGACATGTGTAGCAATCTGATATATCACTGACTTGTTATCACATATGATGACACTATTTATGGTGTACAGCACATATGCACCACTTCATGTGCAACTTATGTACAAAGTTTGACTGACAGCACATACACAGGGCCAGTATAGATATGTTGCTGTGATAACCTCATACATTTACCATTGTAAAGGGGTTTACTGCAACATATGTCATATGAGGGATATAAAGTCAGTAACTGTAACGGCCTTCACCATCTACAGACTGCAGTCCTCACACTACCTTCTGCATTCCACAGATAGATGCACTGTGGCTAACACATGAAACCAAAGGCACAACACTGCCCAGTCTGCAGATGACCTTACAGATGGGGATTTGTCATATACATGGAACTGACATGGCAGGTATTGCAACATGTACGACAGGCATATCCAGACAAACACTGTTAAATCAACATTACTCCAAATGCAGTATAGCAGCACTTACAGTCTGTAGTCAGGTCAGGCACATCCCCCTCCTGTTTGTTGCCCTCTTTCCACAGTGTATGTTGTTAGAGGTAAATCCCCAATCCATCTGAGATGCTGTTTGCCAAACAGCAGATCTAGCTCCTGCTCATAGTGACTGAAAAGGGCCAACACCACTATGATGTTCCTAGGTATTGGAGTGTGTTTCCATGCATTTGGCTATGGGAATGTTACCACAGCTGTTCCACATTCAAACAGCTAGGAGAGGGCTGCAATTCATGCAGAGGCCATCAGCTGATCATAAGCATCACTTAAATTACACATGCTGCTGCCTAAGCAAAGCAGGTGTGGGCCTCCACATCCACCAGAGAGGGGGTGGGGGGGGGAGAGACAGAGGCAAATACAGGTCAGGCAGGGGTGGGAGAGTAAAACTGAAGCATGTTTGTGTCACACACCTACCAGCACAGGGTATCAAACCCCCACCAACTATGTAGTGCTATAACAGTTCGATGTGGCTATTGGATGCACCACATGGGTTACCTGCTGTGGAGCACTCAGAACATATATGTGATGGTGAGTGACATCTGCAACAGGGATACGGTAGATATACAGTAGGTGACGTACACGTGCCTGTCTGCATGAACAGGTGCCAGCATCAACACAGGCGCACTCACACAGGGACGCACACACATTGACACACTTGGCAGGGCCAGGAGTGCAACTCATCACTAGAGGGCTTGCCACAACACATCAATGTGTAGGTATCACATGCACCACATGGGTCATATGGAGGTCGTATGGGCAAAGAATATGAGGAGGTGTCAGACATCAGACAGCATGCTTCAGTATGCCCTGGGGGGGTTATGCCCTGAGGGGGTTGTAGTGAGTGTGGATATGGACATATGCACCCTACATCACACACACAAACACACAGGGTGCCAGTTCTGACATGCATGGGTGTTAGAATTGCAGGCTTTGCATTAGCATGTGTGTTCAGAAGGCTTGAAGTCTGTGACTCAAACTCTTGTTATTTAGAGACACACCTATTGAATGTACAAGCATACACCATGTAAATGCAGTATACATGGGACATATGAAGTAATGTTTGATTTTAGTCTTGACCTTACTAAACAGCAGAAAGCCAAACTATGCATTAAAATAAGTAATAGTAAAATTACGACATTATCCTAATCATAGACTGTTGTGAGGTATGAGCACCATGAAGATACACAAAGACATACACAACTGTGTACAAACACACACACACACACACACACACACACACACACACACACACACACACACACACACACACATACACCATTGCCAATACCAGAATGGGAAGGGATCATGGAAGTACTGCCAGTCTTTTCTTTATAATTTTCTTTGTACATACATGCATGACTAACAAGGAAGTCTTGTATTCAATTTTAAAGCTACAGGGCTCAGTTAATGTGTGACAGGCAAAATTTTAAAATTGTATTTGTGCCAGTTCCATCTTGTTTTAGGGCCACATTTGACACACAGATGGCAGTTTCAGACCACTGGTATATAAAACTTTACTTGCCCCATGTACTACCAGTTACAAAAGAAGTGCAAAACATTTTATAGCATTGAAAGCCATAAAACATCTTGTGATGCCACACAGACAATGAGTAGAAAATGAAGTATCCAACTGAAGAATTAATGACTTTAGAAGCTATTAGGCACTTTGTTCTAGTGTACTAAGCAAGTTGGTCTACTATACCTTTGTTTAGAAATATGGTACAACAAACTATCTGATAGCTGTCAAAGCTGTTTTACTTTCTGCTACAATTCTGTGGTGGCTGGCACTGGCAATTGTTATGCTGCAGTGTGAGACTAATGCATAACTGTGCCAGCAGGCTGTACAAGGGTAGGCGATGGGTATACCTTGGCATCAGGCAACATGACAATGGTTTGTATTGTGGATCAGTCCTGTAGTTTCTGCATTTGCCCACACAGGTGGGTACTGCATCCCTCATCCAGTCACCTGGGTGACTATTGTGTGTGGCCAATGCTGTGCATCACTTGCCATGTATGTGTTCCTTAGTCCATGACATGGATGGTGTCTGGGATGTGCACACCTCCCACATGCATGTACAGTGACATGTGCTACTATACCTGGGGTGTCTGGTCCATGTTGTGAACACAGATTATCATCAGATGTGCCAGTCTTGCCCACCTGTGGCAGGAACTAGTAATGGGCGGCAGGTTTACACTGCACCTACATTGATAGCATGCTAACAGCATTTCCTGATGTCAGTGTCATCTGTCCATACAGGGCATGTTGTCAGGCATGGTATGTCCATTGTGAGTCACATGTGAAAGCACCATAGTTGGTGCAGGTGTCCATTGGGGAACATGGTGGAGGTGCACTATCTGCATGTACGTGCATATTGGACAGATGGGCAGGGTGACATGCCCGCTGTAGCCAACTGATATCAATGCATAGTTACCATCAGTGGCCAATATGCAGTGTACTACCCACATATTGGCTGTTGCCTAGGCATGCATTTGCATATGACACATTTGTTCAGTGTGTGCTCTGGGTAATAGTGGGGTTGCTTACTGTGATTGGCTGGCTTTGATGTCACATGTATGGGTATGGCTTTGCACCCCAGCCTGTCAGCTAATTTACATCTGTTATCCCTGTATGGTTGACATTGTGATATATATATAGTAGGGCCACCATAAAAGTAATAAGAAAAACCCCCTCCACATTGCCTACACACACACACCTGTCATGTCTGGGAGTTCAACCCCTATCTAACTAGTTTATTGCACTACAGCACTACGCAAATATAGCATGCGCCACGGACATTACTGAAGTACTTCTTCCCCAAAGGTGTATTTCACATTGAATGACATCAGCAGGATTACCAAAGAAGGCCATTTCAACTCTACTGTGAGTGACTAGCCTAAAATGGATTGCTGCCTACACAGACAGTGAGACACAAACAAAACATCCACAACCGACATATATGGTATTGAACCCCCAACCAAGGTCTGTATCACACTACAGCATGGAGCAGTTATAGGTCACACCACAGGGATTACTACAGAACTTTTTCCACAAAGCTGTATTTCACAATGAATGACATCAGCAGGATTGCCAAAGTAGGGCATTTGAAATGTGTTGCGAGTGAGTAGCCTATAATGCATTGCTCCATACACAAAACATCCAGGTGGAGATGGAACCCTACCACAGTTCTAAATCACACTACAGCATTACACAGTTACAGGATGCGCTACAGAGATTACTGAGCTACAACCTTCCCACAGGTGTATTTCTAGGTGGGTGACATCAGCAGCCTTGCCAAAGTTGAGTACATGAATTCTAAGGAGTGTGAGTACCCTAACATGCATTGCTCTTCACTCAAAGACAAATGGAGACACACCGACACACAGAGTCACACACACACAGTTGCCAAGTCTGGGGTTGGAACATCTACCTAACTACATTATCACACTACAGCAGTACACAGTTACAGGACATGCTACGAAGATTACTGGGCTACACCCTTCCCAGAGGTGTATGTCTAGGTGAGTGACATCAGCAGCCTTGCCAAAGTTGAGTATATGAACTGCACAGAGTGTGAGTAGCCTAAAAAGCATTGCTCTCTACTCAGTCAGACACACACACACACCGTTGCCAGGTCTGGGGTTAGAACACCTACCTAACTACTTTATCACACTACAGCAGTATGCAGTTACATGACGTGCTACAGAGATTACTGGGTTATGACTTTCCCAGAGGTGTATTTCTAGGTGAGTGACATCAGCAACCTTGCCAAAGTTGAGTATATGATTTGTATGGAGTGTGAGTAGCCTAAAAAGCATTGCTCTCTAGTCAGTCAGACACACATGTTCATACACAAACACAGTTGCCAAGTCTGGGGATAGAACACCTACCTAACTACTTTATCACACTACAGCAGTACACAGTTACAGGATGCACTACAGTGTTTACTGGGCTATAATCTTCCCAGAGGTGTATTTCTAGGTGAGTGACATCAGGAGCCTTGCCAAAGTTGAGTATATGAATTGTACGGGGTGTGAGTAGCCTAAAAAGCATTGCTCTCTATTCTGTCAGACACACACAGATTCACACACAAACATACCAGGTCTGGGGTTAGAACACCTACCTAACTACTTTATCACACTACAGCAGTACACAGTTACAGGATGCACTACAGAGTTTACTGGGCTATAATCTTCCCAGAGGTGTATTTCTAGGTGAGTGACATCAGCAGCCTTGCCAAAGTTGAGTATATGAATTGTACGGAGTGTGAGTAGCCTAAAAAGCATTGCTCTCTATTCTGTCAGACACACACAGATTCACACACAAACTTACCAGGTCTGGGGTTAGAACACCTACCTAACTACTTTATCACACTACAGAAGTACACAGTTACAGGATGCACTACAGAGTTTACTGGGCTATAATCTTCCCAGAGGTGTATTTCTAGGTGAGTGACATCAGCAGCCTTGCCAAAGTTGAGTATATGAATTGTACGGAGTGTGAGTAGCTTAAAAAGCATTTTTTCTCTACACAGTCAGACACACACAAACACATACTCACACAATTGCCAAGTCTGTGGTTAGAATTACTACCTAACTAGTTTATCACTACAGCAGTACACAGTTATGGGACACACCATGGATATTACTGAGCTACAGCTTTCCCAAAGGTGTATTTCACATTGGATGACCTCAGCAGGCTTGTCATAATACTGCTATGGGGAGGGCGGTGTGTGTATGGGCCATAACCCATTCATGTAGGGGTTGACATGCCACATGGGGGCACACACGGGGTCATATTTTACAGGTACATGTATACAGCTACTAGATGACTACTTCCTTGTACAGTCATGTTGCACAGCTGGCACGAGCACCACATAGTCTGTCATGCTGACAGATACTGGTGGCTAGTATCTGCAATGAGTGACATCTGCACCTCATGTGTTTGAGGCCCTTTGGCTGTGTGCTGGGTGGGACAGGCCCAAATGGCTCATTGTCACAGTCACCCTCTTGAACACATCTATGTCCATCTACGTTTGACTTATTATAGTGTGTTGTCCTTACATATGTGTCTGTATTCCTATCCACTGTGTGTGAAAGGCAGGAGTGGTGCATACTGATATGTGCCTGCACTAAGAACTGCGACTGCCAGATATGTCTGGTCCACTGGTGTTTGCAGACATGGCCTTCATGTTTTTAAGTGTGTGAGCATGCCCAGTATGACCTTTCAGTATATTGTTGACTGACATTGCCTTCATTCCTCTAAGTGTGTGAGCATGCCCAGTATGGCCATCTGTATTGCATGTGTGGATCAAGTTCAAGTAGTTTGTACTGTGGTGCTGACCTTTGTGTTGTACACCAACAGGTAGCATGCTGTGTCTGCAGGGTATCCATCCGTCATTTGGCATTGACTGTTGCTACATTTCTGCATAGCGGGGGGGGGGGCACCTGACTGTTTCTACATTTCTACACAGGAGTGGGGGGGCACACCTGACTGTTACTATAAGTGTATGTGGGATGGGGGGGCACACCTGACACTTGTACACATTTGCTAGGATTGTACTGGTATGTCAGGTACTCCATTTCAGTCTGAAGTCTTACCTATCGTGCTGGCTAGAGGCATATCAGTGTACTACAGATCTTAGCTTTAATTACCTACATATTAGTTTCTGACTTCCTAGCCTTCACAACTTATATACAACTGCCTGGCCAGCTGTAGTCTGCATGTGTAGGCCTGGGGAAGGGGTTACCCATAGGGCTCATTCAGAGGCCATAGTACAGCATCTGTTTGTGTTTGTCTACTCCTGTTCTGCTGACTGAGACTGTTGTTGAGCATGTGTGAGTCGTATGGACAGACATGTCGCTCAGCCAAATTCCTGCAGTGGGTTTTGTCTCCCTGTGTAGTACTGGCTACTATGGTGACTCCAGTATGTATTACAGATGTCATGGTGCCACTATGGGTGTCTACTGTCTGCTGCCATAACATTCGGCCACCCAATTCCCTTGCATGCTCACATCCATACCATAGCTACAGGTAACAACACATTCTACTCCATTTAGCAGTTGGTAGATTGATTGACTTACCTTGAGGGTGTGCCAAACTTGAGGATGGTGCTGGAGGGCTGCCTATGTCAGATGCACGTAGTACGCTCCCTATACGTGGTTGAGCACAGGTAGGGTCATATTTGACATCCCTTTTACTGTCTGTGCGAGTCAGAGAAAGGTGTCATTCCCTGGGTCCCTACTGTGTCAGTGCATATGTTATATGTTGCCTTTTTGCCAAAGCCAGGGCATACTGGGCATGCCTCCTTCTGCCTACTGGGGCAGGCTCAGGTTGTTCCTCCTCCAAGTCACTCTGTGCCTGTACAGGCCTTGGCATTGGTGGGGGGCTGTGTGGCCCTGCCCCATGCTGTTCCTGCTGCAGCTGCTTCCTCAGGATCATATTGTGTAGTATAGTACATACCATAACAATTTGGGTACACGTAGCTGGTGAATACTGCAAGGCTCCACCGGATGTGTCCAGACACCAGAACTGTGACCTGAGCATCCCAAACACATGCTCTATTATATGTCTGGTCTGTGCGTGTGCCTCATTATGGTATTGTTGTTCAGGTGTGTGTGTATTTCTGATGGGTGTCATCAGCCACAGCTCCAGTGGGTACCCAGCATCCCCCACTAGGTGACCATAGGGGATGTCCACATTGGCAAATCTGTGGTACAGCTGCATCAGATGCAATATGTGTGAATCGTCATAGCTTCCAGGGCAGCCAGCACACACATTCATTATAATGCCCTGGGCATCACGTACAACCTGGCAGTTAATGGAGAGGATGCCCCTGTGGTTGATGTAGGCCCTACCCTGCTCACTGTGTGGTGCTTTGATGCATATGTGCATGCAGTCTATAGCACCCACTACCCCAGGGTATTCTGCTATTTGGAGGAAGAGATGCATATTGCTGCTCAACACCTCACGTGTGTTGAGGAAATATATGTGCTCACTGGCATGTGCTGACACGGCATCCAGGAACTGGTGGAATGCTCTGGATGCTGATGCCTATGAGATCCCCATGATATCCCCAGTTGTGCTTTGGGAGGTACCTGTGGCTAGTATACCTAGGCCTACACATACCTTGGTATCCAATGGGATGGGTTCCCCTTGGCCAGTTTGGTGTGTCAGGTTTGGCCGGCACAGCTCAACAATCTGCTGTAGGAGGTCTCTGTCCACACTATAGTGCTCCACTATCTCCAGCTCATGTAGCCCCTGGTAGGTTACCCTGGGTCTGTACACTCTTCTCCGTCTCATCACTGTGGGTTGTTCAGCAGCATTTACATCCTCACCACCCTCAGCCTCTTGCACATGTTGTTCTATGTTGCCTGTTGCAGCCCTTCTCATTTTGTAGGTTTGTTTGTTAAAATTTCCCTGCTTGTATACATCGGTGGTGTATGGGTTGAAAAAACAGAGGGGAAGGTGTTTGCTTAGTTTATAGTAGTGTTCTGGGCTGGGCTGGTCTGCTGTCTGTGTAATTGGCTAATTCTGATACATGTCACCTGCCAGCCAAGCTAGTTCTCCTTGATTACCTTCCTACTGCTGTTTTCCCTTCCAATTGCCTCTCTGTTTAAGCCCGTGCGTGCACTGCACAAACGGAGTGCTCAAATGTGCACAGAGCTACTATTTCTTAGTTTAACTTCCTTTTTCTTCCTGTAAAACCTGGTGCGCGGCACGCACACTCACTCACACTTTGTAAAGAGTGCTAGACAGGTTTGGACACACCCCTAGCCACAGGGCTCCAATCCACTTACAGTATGCCTGACACACACCCCCATGATGTCACCTATATCCTAGTCTTGCACCCAGCTGTTTATACTCTTATACTCTTGGGACCTGCCTCACACCCTGGGGAAATCTGGGATTCACTATCCTTCCCCTCATTTGCATAGGATTGCCTGCTAATGCATGGTTACATGTCCCACACTGAGCCTCCCCCCTTAGCAACCATTACTCACTGGCCAGGTTGTCTTATGGCTGCCATTGACTTGCATGGCAGAATACTGCTTTTAGTTAGAATGCTTATTTGAGTTTTATTTTATTATTTTCCCCCGATCCCATTTGTGCACCGCTGCCCTATGCTTAAATAGCCGAGATCGGCAAAAAAAAAAAATAAAAGTTGTTTTTTTAATTTTTTAAACAGTTTGCAATGCCAATGGCCTTCTACTTGGACATTGGCATGTTTCCTCAATAATATGCAGCCTTTATACGGAGCTGTCATAGCTCCGTTTTGTAGTTTGCAGAAATGTACTCTATTACTTACTGAGTACATTTCTGTAGACTGCACTCCTTTTTCACTAACAGCTGCCGGCTTCCTGGATCGCAAATTACCCTCATTTGCATGTTTTTCACCTGCAAATGAGGGTAATTTGCATACAGGAGCTTGGTCCATGGAGGATTAGTCTAAGAGCTCACATGCATGTCCCGGGAGGTCATTCCTGGAACATACATCAGCCATATTGCCAAAAATAGCTCTTAGACTAATCCTGCACACTCTACAGGGCTTCGTAAATCTGGGGGATTATGTTGCAATTGTAACATTAAATTTCTCGTAAATGATTTTAGTTCAATAACATTGTCTGTAAGAGTCATTCTATTAGTTATGAAGCTCATATCTTTATTCAGTACGCTGGTCTCATATTCCATTAGACTTCTAGTAGATACATTCCATATTAATGATTTTTGGTCTGCCACATCTTTTTCAACATGTTCGGATTGTCCAGTACCAATGTTTTACTCTTGAATTGCACCCTGCTCTGGGAGCATTCATGAAAAAATGTCCCTCGAATTGGATAAGGGACTGTGAGTTCGTTTTGCCCTGTAGATAAGTGATTTGCCATATTATCAAAAGCTGAGCTCCACCTAAAGAAAGTGTACTAGTTTCAGCATTTATTATACTCATTGTCTGAGGATTCTGAATGGTTTGAGGTACTTCCTGATCTTCTCCAACAGACATAATGGTTCCCTTCACAGTAATTAAGGTGGATTCAGTAATATCAACACTAGATTAATCAATAATAGTCTATGCAGTATTAGTTGTATTAGATACAGAACTATTTATATGTTGCTCTCTCGGCCAAGCAAAAACTTAGCCTGTGTTAAAGTCACTAGTGTCGCTTTTTATCTTTTTCCTCTTATAAGTGAGGAGTTGCATTTCATATGCATTAATGATTTCTAACAGCTGATCCACCTTAACATCAATGACAGCAGCTGGGTATTTATCATATAGCTCCATTTGAATTTGGCTTATGGCTAAAGTTAATGCTTCTTCTTCTGGCTTAAAAAAGTTTATAAGTAAGCGCATATAATTATAACTTGTTTCTAAATTAATGCGCTGCCACTTATCTATGAACTGGGAATATAATTTTTAAGACAATACCTAGCAGTTAAGATGTTACGTATGATATTAAAAAGACTGATTTCTTGTGTTTCTTGATGGAAACCATACTAGAGAACAACATTTTTATGTTTGAAAATTTAGTATATAGACAGTTGGATGGCATAGCTATGGGCACTTTAGGAAAAAGACGTTTATGTTTGACAAAGCTTGTCTTAGAGATATTTATAGCCTATATAAAAATAAGACTAATATGAAATGCTGTAATAATCTGACTAAGGAAGAAAGAGAAGCTTTGAATAATTTATGTCATGACTATACTATTTCAATTAGGACATCAGACAAAGGGGGTTCATTGGTTTTAATGGATTATTGTTTTTATAGAAATGCAATGTTAATGATGCTCAATGAAACTACTATACATGAACAAGTAGATTTGAAAAAAGTGGATTGTTATATTAATAGGATACATGATGCCATTTTTGAATGTATGAAAACTTGCCTTATTCATTTTGATTTGTACAATTATTTTATTGTTAATGAACCTGTGATTCCCATTATTCAAGGTTCCAAAAAAATTAATAAAAATGCTATTAACCCACCCATGAGGCCGAAAGTGGCTGGTCAGGGGTGGAGTACAGAGCCTCTATCTATTTATGTAGAGCAGCATTTGAAACTTATTTTGTTAAAGAATGCCTATATTTTAAAAGATACAAAGCAATTTTTGAAGGATTTACATGAACATGTTAAAATGACATAAATTTCTAATTGTATGCTGGTAACTCAGAGGTGTGCAATCTCTGTTTACCTCTATCCCCAGTGAACAGGGAATAGAATTTTTTGAGACAATACCTAGTAGAAGATGCTACATATAATATTAAAAAGATTGATTTCTTGTGTTTATTGATGGAAATCATACTAGAGAACAACAGTTTTATGTTTGAACATTTAGTATATAGACATTTGGATGGTGTAGCTATGAGCACTTCGTGTGCCAATAGCTACGCCAACCTAGTGATGGCCACCTGGGAACGTTATAATGTTCTGGGGATAGATATGTATGCATGTTTTTATCGCAGATTTGTGGACGATCTTTTTCTGCTATGGGAAGGGGGGAGAGGATTTGTTTAATTCCTTCTTTAATAAAATTAATAAGAGCACCAGCTTTTTGAAATTCACTGCAAAACCTTCCTTGAATTCTATTGAATATTTAGATGTTAAGATCGTTACAAAGGAAACAGGTGAATTTACCACAGAATATATATAGAAAAGAAGGCTCTAGAAACAACTATATACAGAGATGTAGCATGCACCCACAGCACATTTTTATAAATGTAGTAATGGGTCAGGCCCTAAGGACATCTAGATTAACAGCAGATTGTGAAAGATTATATAAAGAAATTAGTAATTTAGTAGGGAGATTTATAGAAAGAGGTTATGTGGAAAGAGAAATTAAACCCATAACCTTTATAGTGGTAGTTTCCAGAGAAAAAGAAGGTAAGCCTTATTATTCAGAACCCACTAATAATAATGATGAACAAAAGACCCACACAAATAGGAATATGAGAATTCCTATGACTTACTCTAGTAATATAATACTTCTGCAAGCGATCTTTGATAGGAACTGGAACATCTTATGTGTAGATGAATGAGTAAAGGGCTTAGTGGGGGATAAACCTAGATACACATATAAGAATAAGAAATGCTTACGGAGGCTACTATGTGGACCCAGATTAGAAAAGGCAGTTCAAAATGAATCTTCTGTAGCTAGTTATGCTACAGTTCATTGCAAAAGATGTAATTATTGTCACTTATTAGATAATAATGGGACTTACCAGCACCCAGATACTGGGAAGACCTTATCTTTTAAACTGATAGCCGACTGTAACAGTACTTGTTGTTGTGTCTTTCGGCTTTTCCCAGTTAGGGGTTGCCACAGCGGAGCTCCGGTCCGCTAAATATTGGCAGTAGATTTTTACGTGCCAAGTTCCAGCCCTGACGCACAACCTTCAATGAAGGTACGCCCATTTACGCATGTCTCCACACAGAAGACACTCTGCCAACTGTAACAGTACTAATTTAGTATATTTGGCTTATTGCAGTTTATGTAAATCATTTTATATAGGAATGACAACTAGAAGGTTCCTAGACCGAATAAAGGAGCATGTATATGATATGTATATGATATACATAGGAGAGCAGACACTAGTGTACTGGCAAAACATGTAATGGTGACAGATACCTCACATAACTTTAAATTTATGGTCATTGAGCTAGTATGCTTAGGTAGTAGAGGGGTTCTATTAAAAATAAGGTAGAGACAAAAGAATTAGAGTGGCTAATTCGAATGCGTGCAACCATGGGGAAGGGACTGAATGATAAAATGTCCATTAAACCTATATTACTTAACAGACCTTTGAACAGATGAATATATTTTTTTATGTGGTGCATAAATATTTAAACTGTATTTTTAAATGAGTAATTGCACTGTTATGTAATTAATTGATATGAAAATATGACTGGTTACAATGAGTTTAAAAAAACAGTGCATGGAATCATTTATTGTCTGATGAAGCAGCTTTTGGCTCCAAAAACGCTTGCCTGTTCTTTTTGTGAATAAAAGTTTTATGCTTTTACCTGCTGTGGTTTGGTGCCTACCAATGTATTATACATAAACAAGTTATGCATTATCTCACACAGGAAAAACTACTCACTCCTACACACAGCACGATTTCCATCCCATGCATAGTATCTCCACAGCTCTACAATCCTTTCTCTACATTATTACTCTAGCCAAAGATGATCATAAACTCTTATCTTGCCTATTCCTTGACCTCTCAAAGGCTTTTGACACTGTCTCACTCTCTGCAACTTAATAAACTTACAGACCTAAACTTTTCCCCTGATATAGTTGCATGTTTCTCTAGCTATCTTACTGACAGACAGCAGTCTGTGAGATGAGACTTGGCACTATCTACCCCCCTCAGTAAAGATGGGTGTCCCCAAGGATCCATTCTTGGACCTCTATTATTTAGTATCTTCACCAACTAACTTTATTCCTTTTGTCCTCAGTCTATCATTGTCCAATATGCTGACGACTCTACAGTCATCACTATTGCTAAGTCACCCTCTGAACGACTATCAACTACCCAGACATCCTTTAACTCAGTAGAAACATGGCTCACCAATACCCAGTTCATCCTCAACCTAAAAAACAAAACAAAACAAAATTGCTACCCTTTCTTCCTAAATCTGCTAACCACATCAAATCTTCCTTCTCCATAACGTCCCTAAACAAAACTCCTATAGAAGTCGAAACTAGCACAAAACTACGTGTCATTACCATAGATGATCAACTAAAATCTGAGCTACACATTAGCAATTGTATAAAAAAAAACACCAAAAGCTAGGACTCCTGTATAGGAATAACACTGAGGCTAGGATTTCTCTTACTCATGCCTACTTTCCACCTTGCTTACCTTATTGTTCCCAAATACTTACTAATCTGAACTCCTCCCTGCTTACCAAATTAGAAACAACTTATCATAAGAGAGCTAGATTTGCTCCTTAACAAACATATAAATCTCACCACTGTCTCTCCTGAAAACACCTGAACTGGCTCAAACTACCTCACCTTTTCCTACAATCTCAGCTCCAAACCATACAGTCCATTCTATATCAGCCTGATTTCTGCCCTAGTCTATCATCCCTAATCTCCCATTATACCCCTACCAGACACCGCCGATGCACAACCTAAGACCTATCAAATGTTTATGAACCTAAATCCAAGACAGGGTGCAACTTATATAGCTACCAACCCTCTATTGCATGGAACAAACTCCCACTAGAAAAAGGAACCTAACTCAGCCCAAGCAATTCAAATTAGCCACCAAAAACTACTTTAAAAAACACTAGACCCGACAGTGTACACACCCTCCCTGACCACCACCTACCTACATAGTACTGTCTAATTAATTCATGATACTTAGCATGAACAACTGACATTCTATGCTTTTTGTGGTACTTCCTAAACTTATGCTATACTCAGTCTACAGAACCTTAGTTTATCAAATTTACTTAACTATAACATATTACTTTCTATACTTTAATGGTCATCGTCCTTTTGTTTACAGTATCATATAATTCGTCAACAACTGTATGAATTTGTAACTTCGTGAATATCTCTAGTGTTATGTTAATGTTTTTGTACATTTTGGATCTTTTCTTCCCGGGCTTCGACTGAAAAAGGGCTTGAGCTCAGTTGGACACTCCCAGTCAACAAATGTAGAATTGTGTCTTTCGGCTTTTCCTGGTTAGGGGTCGCCACAGCAGAACTCCGGTCCGCTAATGATTGGCAGTTGATTTTTACGTACCAGCTTGCCAGGCCTGATGCACAACCTTCAACGATGGTACGCCCATTCATGCATGTCTCCACGCAGAAGATGCTCTAGCTGAGAATCGAACCGGACAGCGTCTTATTGTGAGGCGACAACGCTACCGCAGCACCAATAAATAAATAAAATGAAGACATTAAAACTGACATGCAGCCAAGTATGGAAATAAGGAACACAAGGAAAGTTGATGGTGCAATGATGAAATCCAAGAAGATATCAAAAGAAAGAAGAAGTGAATTAAAGAGTGAGAGCATTCCATCTTTGCGTGGTCCATTTTTTCTGCTTTGTTAACAAACAGGCTAAGACAGCAGTCAAAGTGACAAACAAGGCATCAGAGAAACTCTGCCAGCTTCTGGAAAATGATGCTGCAGATGGCATAAAAAAGTTTTATCAAACTACCTTCTTTATCTTTTCGATTTTTGCCTTGTATTTTGTAGACAACATTCATAAGGTATGCATGCAACAATCTGCTTTACCAAGTCAGAGGATATCAAGGGCAGATGGAAAGCAAACTTACAGAAGCTTCAGCCCAGCAAGCCAGAGGACATCCAGTGCAAATGGAAAGAGTACTCCAGAAGGTCTTGAATGAAGAAAACCTTGTATAAGCTGTACCACCACATTCACAGCCTATGTTGAAAGAGGAAAGAAAACTCACCCTAGAACAGGACAGAAGTATACTAAGGAATATTTAGTCAGTGAAAGCAGCAGGCCCACATGAAGTCATGACAGACATGATCAAGATGCCAATTGCATTAGAGAAGACATGGTACTTGAATACACTAATCTCAGTATAATATATATAGAGAGAGAAAAGTAAATTCAAGATAACTAGTGAATAAGCACTCTGATGCCAGTGTACAAAATCAAAGGGGATATACACAACTGCTGACAATACAGACATATCAAACTCCTGTCACACTACATGAAAGTGTTTAAAGAAGGTGATAAATAAATGAATATGCAGAGCAATAGAAAGTTAAATGGGAATTGAGTATTTTGGATTCAGATCCAGATGCTGTAAAACAACTTAATGCTTACAGTGAGACATACAGCAGAGAAGTGGGGATGAGGAAAAAGTGCAACAGGGCATTTCCATGCATGAAAGAAACATACAATGTCTCAAAGCAACTGATTTGGGCAGTTCTGTGTCAGTGCAATATCCCAAAAGCACTGGTAAAATTAGTCTAGGCCAAGTATGAACAGTCTTTCGGCTCACAGAGAGGTTTCCACAGGGAGTGGGTGCACATCAGGGTTCAGATCTGGACCTACTGCATACTGGTGATGGACTACATCAGCATACAGGTTAAAGGAAACAGACCAACAAAGCTGCTGTATGCAGACAATGTGGCACTACTAGCAGACTCTGAACAAGGACTCCAGCAAATAGTAGAGAACTGGAATACGAAACTGAAGTCACATTGAATGAAACTCAGTACAAAACAAGCCAATGGTCAAGGCAGCAAATTGAGAAATCAGAAAAATGCAAAAACTTGAGACAGAAGGGAATAGTGGAAGAAGTTAACAGTTTTAAGGATCTTGAAGGCATGATTTGAGGGGAAGGAAAGTCTGACTGAAGAGGACAAAGATAGAATTGCAAAGTGGCACAGAATGTTAGGGATAATGCATGACAGAAAAATGCTAAAGAAGGTGAAAAACAAAGTTTTAAAAACAGTGGTGCAACCAGTACTTCTGTATTGTATAGAAACCTGGGCAGTGAAGGACAAACAGCTGGAGAAGCCTGAGGTGATGGAAAAGAAGTGCTTGAAATAGATACTGGGATGTATACTGTGAGACAAATGAAGAAATAAGGACTTCAGAGCAGAAGCTAAAGTCATCCCAATTGTACAGATCAGGAAGAACACATTACAATGCTTTGGCCACATGTGCAGAAGAGCAGAAGATGACTTTGTAAAGCACATTTGGGAGAGACAGTAAGAAAGAAAGAAATGAAGATATCCAGCCAACAGATGGATTGACTGTGTGAAAGAAGACATGCAAAAGCTGGACATGCCATGACTATGCAAAAATAGGCAAAGGGGGATTGTTGACAATGAATAGCTGCTGTTTTTATTTTCTTTTGTGAGCTTAACATCCTGCAAAACGTGCAGACTGCTGAGGCTTACTTGTTTTTTTTTTATTAATTTAAAAAACAAAAAAAAGATTGATGATGATGGTGCAGTAGATGTTGCTAATAAGAATAATGCCACTGCCTCTATACACTGGAATTTGGACCAAAAATAGAAGTAGAATGCTGGGACTGTCCCTGTCCTGTATTAGTGACTGACTGAAACCCTTAGTCATTTACCAGAAACATCCAACATTTTACGAGAGACCAGGCAAGCAAATGATGAAAAATTATGATCGTTCTGCAAAACTGTTGACAGTTAAAAGATGTACTAAGACACATGCTGCGATTGTTTGATCATTGGTATTTTTTGTTAAGTGCCATAAAGAGGAATAGCCAGTAGAAAATCAAAGAGAAAATATGTTTTTAGACAGAAAATAAAGAGTAAATTATTGTGCTCCATATTAATAATCATTAGTAATAATGTCATGAGCCAAAATCAGGGACACTCTGCAAAAATCTGCATAAACACACACACTAGGAGTGTTCTATCGCCCTCATTTGCTGCAACTGCCATAACGCGGTTGACAGCAGAAAAATATATACTTATATATTGTTAACACATTTGAAGTTGAAAATATATAAGCAATGCCTTTTAATTCTGAGCTATACTGACACACATTTATTTATTTATTTTTCATTTGTTAACCGGGTTAGTCCACCTGAGCCAGTGGCCCATTTTCAGTGGAGACCTGAGGAGAAAAGCTCCAGACAGTTACCAGAAAGTTACAAAAAAGAAAAACATCTGACAATGAAGTTTTATGCAAATATTATGATAATGTGCTTTACATTAGAACATCAAAAATTTACAAAAGGCCTGAGAATGAAGTTTACATAAACATTACAATAATGTTCATAACATGCAGTACAAAAGTTAGAATTTTTTTTAATCAACAAAAAAAGAAAGATGCTAATGAGATAGTACACTTGCAATAGGTGGAAGTTAAAAGTGTGGGTGGTGAGGTGGGATTTAAGGGGGATTATTGCAGTGACAGGTGTTGGCATTTAGGAGAAAAGTTTTAAGCTCAGATTTAAAGAGATTTATGTTAGACATGATTTGGATGTTAAGGGAGAATTTGTTCCAAGCATGGGAAATACTATATTTGTAAAGAAGTTTAACAATGTTTTTGTTTGGTTTATAGGTGTCCAGAAGGAGCTAGTCAGACCTGCAGAGAGTTCTG